>NW_007242588.1:2879-9132 GCF_000164805.1 Carlito syrichta | reverse complement strand
GATTCCTAGTTCCATAGCTAGCCAGCAGGCTAGTCAGTTGACTTAACTAACTGAATCCATGAAATAGCTGGCTAGCCAGCAGACTTAACAAACTAGCTACCTAGCTAGACAGCTGGATAACTAGCTGACTTAACTAGGCACCAGATGGCTAGCCAGCTGACTTAACTAGCTACCTACCTACTAAGTTTGCTGTCTTGCAAGCTGTTTTAACTACCTAACTACCTAGCTATCCTGCTGGCCAGCTGAGCTGAGTAAAGTAGGTGACTTAAATTGCTAGCCAGCTGACTAGCCAACTGACTTAAAGCTAGCTATCCTGCTTGGTTGCTGGCTCTCCAGCTACTTTAAATAACAGACTTAACTAGCTACCCAGCTGACTAAATAGCTGATTTAACTTGCTAGCTACCTAGCAAGCCAGCTGACTTAGATAGCTGTTTCAACATTCTAACTACCTAGCTAGCTATCATATAGCTTGCTGACTTCTCTAGTTGACTTAACTAGCTATCTAGCAGGCTAATCTAGCTAGCTGCCTAGCTATCACACTGACTTAACTAGCTGAAATAACTAGCGAGCCAGATCGCTACACATCTCATGTAACAAGCGCTTTTTTTTGAGATGGAATCTCACTCTGTCGCCCAGACTGGAATGCAGTGGCACACTCCAGGCCACTGCAGTCTCGACCTGCTGGGTCCGGTGATCCTTCTGCCTCAACCTTTCAACTAGCTGGAACTACAGGCATGCGCTACCATGCCCAGCTAATTTTTTTTCATGGTAATGAGATCTCGCCAAGTTGCCCAGGCAGGTCATGAACCCACAGGGCTCAGGCAATCCACTCACCTCAGCCTCCCAAAGGCACAGGGTTACAGGCTGAGCCACCAACAAGTTTTTTAACTAGATAACCAGCTGGGTAGACAACTGAGTTAACGAGCTGACTTACCTATCTACCAAGCTGATTAGCCAGCTGACTAAACTAGCAGATTTAACTAACTGGCCAGCTGTCTAGCAATGTGACTTTATTGCATAGCTAACTACCAAGCCAGTAGAGTAGCCAGCTGACTTAACTAGCTGACTTAATGGAGTAGCTAGCTGGCTAGTCGGCACAGTTAGCTAGCTAGCTACCTACCTAGACTGCTATATAGTCAGTTGACATAACAGCTGACATAACTAGGTAGACTGATGGTTAGCCAGCTGACTTAACTAGCTACCTACCTACATTGCCTGCTGTCTTGCCAGCTGACTTAACTAACTCACTACCTAGCTAAACTGCTGGCCAGTAAGCTGACTTAACTAGGTGACTTAACTTGCTAACCAGCTAGCTAGGCAGCTGACTTAACTAGCAAGCTACCCTGCTAGACAGCTAGTTTTCCAGCTGATTTAACTGACAACTAGCTAGCCAGTTGAGTTAACTTGCTGACCTATCTGGCTGGCTAGCTTAATTAACTAGCTGATTTAGCCAGCTAGCCAGCTGGCTAGCCAGCTGACTTAATCAGCTAGGTACCCACCTAGCTATCAAGCTAGCCAACTGAATAAACTAGGTGACTTAACTAGATACCTAGCTGCCATAACTAGCTTACTTATATAGCTAGCTTGCTAGCTGGCCAGCTGATTTAACTAGCTAATATAACTAGCTAGACAGATGGCTAGCAATATGACTTAACTAGCTTTTTAACTAGTTAACCAGCTGAATAATCAACTAACGTAATGTGCTGACTTAACTAGAAATGCTGCTGGTTGCCAGGTGACTTAACTAGCTGACTAACTTGCTAGTCAGTTGGTTGTCAGCTGATTTAACTAGCTTACTTAACTTGCTAGCCAGCTTGTGCCAGTTGGCTTAACTAACTGACTTAATCAGTTAGTCAGTTGGCTACGCAGCTGACTTAACTAGTTGGCTACCTATCTAGCCAGCTGATTATCCAGCTACTTACCTAGTTGACTTAAGCTTGCAAACTGGCTTGCCACCTCACTTAACTTGCTAGCTATCAACATAGACAGCAGGCTAGTCAGCTGACTTAACTAGCTGACTTGAACAATCCTGCATGCTAGCAAGCTGATTTATCTAGCTAGCTACCTACCTAGCCTGCTGGCTAGACAGTTGACTAAACTAGCTGACTTAACCAGCTAGCCAGTTGGGTATTCAACTGACTTAACTAGCTTGCTACCTAGCTATCCAGCTTGATATCCAGCTGATTTAAGGTGCTGACTTAACTAGTAGCTACCTAGCTAGCCAGTTGACATAAATAGTTAGCTAACTAGCTAGCGAACTAGTTAGCCAGCTGACTTAAATAGTCAGCCTACTAGCTAGCTACCTAGCTAACAAGCTGACTTAAATAGTTAGCTACCTTGCTAGCTAGCTGTCTTAGCCAGCTAGATAACTAGTTTTCTAATCATTATCTAATATGCTAGCTAGGTGACTTAATCATTTCACTTATCTTGTTAATTAACAAGCTGGCTAGCTGACTCAACCAGCTGACTTAACTCGTTAGCTATCTAGCTATTTGGTCCACCATCCAGCTGACTTAACTCGTTAGCTAACTAGCTTTCTAGCCGAGTCAAGTAGCTGACCCAACCCATTAGCTAATTAGCTAGCTGTCTCAACCCACTGAATTAACCCATAAGTTATCTAGCTAACAACCTGACTCAACCTGCTGACTTAACACTTTAACTAACTAGCAAGCTAGCTGTCTTAACCAGTTTACTAAATTAGAAGCTGACTTAACTAGCTGTCTTAGCTAGCTGACTTAACTACTTAGATAGCTGAATTAACTGACTGACTGAATTAGTTAGCTTGTTGACTTATATACCTGAATTAAATAGTTAGCTAACTATTTAACTGGCTGAATAACCAGCTGACTTAACTAATTAGCTAAGTAGTTAGGCAGAAGATTAAGTATCTGAATTAAATAGTTAGCTAACTAGTGAGCTATATTATATTATATTAGCTAGCTGATATAATAAGCTAGTTAGTTAGCCAGCTGACTTAGCTAGCTGACTTAACTATTTGGCTAATCAGATAGCCAGCTGACTTAACGAGTTGGTTAATGAGTTATAAATCTGTTTTAACTAGTTGGTCAAAGAGTTAAATATCTGACTTAACTAGTTGGTTAACTAGCAAGCTAGGTGAATTAACTTGTAGGCTAATGAGTCGGCTGACTAGTTAACTCGTTTAACACATTGGCTGACTACTCGGCTGACTTGTTAGCGGGGTTAACAAACTGGCTGATAAGTCGGCCGACTATTTGGCTGGGTTAACTAGTTGATTGATGAGTTGGCCTCCTAGTTAGCTCGGTTAAATAGTTGACTGGCTAGTTTGCAGACCTAACTAGTCGGCAGACTAGTTGCCAACTATTTAGCTGACTTAACAGGTCTGCCAACTAATTAGCTCACCTAACTTGTTGGCTGACAAGTTGGCCCACTAATCAGTCAATTGGTTAGCTTACTTAATTAGTGGACCGCATAGTAGGCCGACCGTTTAGCTGATTTAACTAGTCAGCCAGACAGTAAGCCGACAGGTGAGTTGACTTAAGTAGTCGTCTGGCAAGTGATTCGACTGTTCAGCTGAATTAACTAGTTGGACGGCTAATGAGCCTACATGTGCACTGCAATAATTAGTCTGCCGTAGAGTGAGCCAACCGGTATGCTGGCTTGACTGTTCAGCTGGTGAGCAAATGACTAGTTAGCTGGCCTTTTGGCCTTTGAGCAAGCCAACAAGTTAGTTGACTTGCTGACTGGCAAGAGAGCCGACTATTTTCCTGAACGGTTTGCATGCGAGCGAGCCTACTATTTACCTAACCTGATGGAAAGTGAGGGATCCCAAAAGATAGCTGACCAGCTAGCTGTGTTGCTAGCCAACAAGTTAGCTAAGTAATTAAATGATTTACTCACTGACTTAACTAACTAGCTGACTAGCTAGCTGACTATCTAACTGACATAACTAGCTAGCAAACAACTATCTAGTTGTCTAGCTAGCTGACTTAACTAGCAAGGTAACTGACTAGTTAGCTGACCAGCTGACTTAACTATCAAGTGGACTAGCTAGTTGACTAGCTAGCAAACTTAACTAGATAACTGACTAGGAACCTGAGTAACTAACTGACTTAAAAAGCTAGCTGAATACTTAGCTGACTTGCTAGCTGATTTAACTATGAGCTGGCTAGCTACCTGTTTTAACTAGCTGATTAGCTAGTTGGCTGGCTAGCTAGCTAACCAACTGACTTAACTTTCTAGATATCTTGATGGCTGGAATGCTAGACAGCTGGCTCAACAAGCTAGTTACCTGGCTGGCTAGCTGCCATGGCAGCCGGCAAGTTAGCTAGTGAGCTGATCAGCTGGCTAGCCAGCCAGCTTAAATAGCTAGCTGGCTGTCTGGACAGTGGGATAGACAGTCGGCTTAACTAGGCAGACACCCTGCTGGTCAACTGGCTAGCCAGCTGGTTTAACTAGCTGGCCAGCTACCTGACCAGCCTGCTAACCAGCTGGCTTATCTTGCCAGCAACCTAAGTAACCAGTCAACTAACCAGTTGACTTAACTAGTTGACTTAACTAGATGACCTGCTTTCTAGCCAGTTGCATTAACTAGCTTGCTGCATAGCTAGCCAGCTGGCTATTCAGCTGAATTTCTAGGTGACTTATCTAGCTAGCCAGCTGTATAGACAGCAGACTTAAATAGCAAGCTACCTAGATAGCCAGCAGGCTAGTCATCTGACTTAACTTGGTCACTTAAGCATCTAGCCAGTTAGCTAGACAGCTGACATAACTAGCTAGCTATCTAGCTAGCATGCTGACTTGCCAACTGACTTAATTACCTCAGTTTACTAGCTAGCCAGCTGGCTAGCCAGCTGATTTAATTACCTAGCTACCTAGATAGCCAGCATGCTAGCCAGCTGACTTAACTAACTACCTACCTACATAGCCTGCTGGCTTACCAGTTGACTTAACTACCTCACTATGTTACCTGCATGCCAGCCAGCTGACTTAACTAGTTGACTTAACTAGCTAACCAGTTGGCAGCCCATCTGAACTAACTAACTTAACCAGTTAACAAGCTGGTTAGACTTCTGTCTTAATGTGCTGACTTAACTAGCTACTCAACTGGTTAGCCAGCTGACTAAACTAGCTGAATTAACTACTGGCCAGCTGGCTAGCCTGCTGACTTAATAGCCTAGCTATCTAGCTAGCCAGCAGCCTTGCCAGTTGACTTAACTAGCTTACTTAACTAAATAGCCAGCTAGCTAGCCACCACACATTAATAGCTATCTACCTACCTAAACAGCTGAATAGCCAGCTGACTAATCTAGCTCACATAACTACATAGCCTGATGACTAGCCAACTGACTTAACAAGTTACCTACCTACATAACCTGCTGTCTTGCCAGCTGACTTAATTACCTAACTACCTAATGAATCTGCTGGCCAGCAAGCTGACATAACTAGGTGACTTAACTAGCTTGCCTGCTGGCTGGCCCGCTGACTTAACTAGATAGATACCCTGATAGGCATCTGTGTAGCCAGCTGACTTAACTAACTGACTTAACTAGCTAGCGAGTTGACTTAGCTAGCTGACTTAATTAGCTAGCTACCTAACTAGCCAGCTGACATAACTACCTGCCTTAATTAGCTAGCTACCTAGCTAGCCAGCTGGCTGGTGAGCTGACTTAACTAGCTGACTTAACCAGCTTTCAATATGGCTAGCCAGCTGATATAACTAGCTGACTCAACTAGATGGCCAGTTGGTTGGCCAGCTGGATAATTTAGCTGAATTAACCAGCTAGCCAGCAGAGTAGCCAGGTAACTTAACTAGCTCGCTACCGAGCTAGCCAGATGGGAAGCAAGCTGAATTAAGTAGCTGACTTAACTAGCTAGCCAGCTCAATAGGCAGCTGACTTAACTAGCTTGCTACCTAGCTAGACATCTGGATAATCAGCTGAATTAATTAGTTGACTTAACCGTCTAGACACATGGCTAGCCAACTGACTCAACTAGCTGACTTAACTAGTTAACCAGCTGGCTAGGCATCTGATTTAACTAGCTCTCTACCTAGCTACCTAGCTGGCAAGCCAGCTGACTTAATGAGCTGACTTAATTAGCTAACCAGCTGGCTAGCCAAATGACTTAACTGACTTGCTACCTAGCTAGCCAGCTGGCTAGCCAGCTGACTAAACTAGCTGACTTAAATAGCTTGCCTTCTTGCTAAACAGCTGAATTAACTAGCTTGCTATATCACTAGCCAGCTGGCTAGCCAGCTGACTTAACTAGGTGA
>NW_007242588.1:0-2339 GCF_000164805.1 Carlito syrichta | reverse complement strand
ATAACTAGCTGGCCAGGTGGCTGGCCATCTAACTTAACTAGCTTTTTAACTAGCTCACCAGCTGCATATCCAACTGACTTAATGAGTTGTCTTAACTACCTAGACTGTGGGTTGCCAGCTGACTTAACTAGCTGACATAACCAGCTCCTCCGCTGGCTACCCAGCTGACTTAACTAGCTGGATACCTATCTAGCCAGCTGGCTAGCTAGCTGACTTACCTTGCTGACTTAAGCTATCAAGCTGGCTAGCCAGCTAACAAATCTAGCTAGCTACCTAGCTAGCCAGTAGGCTAGCCAGCTGAATTACCTAGGTGACTTGAACAGCTAGCCTGCTGGCTAATAAGCTGACTTATCTAGCTATCTACCTACCTACCCAGCTGGCTAGACGGATGACTAAACTAGATGATTTAACCAGCTACCCAGTTGACTATTCAGTTGACTTAACTCACTGACATCACCAGCTAGGAAGGTAGCTATGTAGCTGAGTTAACTAGCTAGCTACCTACCTTGCCAGTTGGCTACCCAGCTCTCTTAACTAGTTGAATTAACCAGCTAGCCAGTTGCCTAGCCAACTGATTTAAATAGCTCACTACCTAGATAGCCAGCTGGCTAGCCAGCTGACTTAACTAGCTGACTTAATGAGCTAGCTACCTAGTTAGCCAGCTGATTTAATATTTAACTAACTAACTAGCTACCTAGCTAGCTGGCTGACTTAAATACTAAGCTAACCATCTAACTACCTATCTAGCAAGCTAGTTAGCTGCCTAGCTAAGTAGCTGATTTAACCAGCTACCTTACTAATTAGCTTGCTTGCTATCTAACACGCTAGCTAGCTGATTTAATCATCTGACTTAACTCATTAGCTAAGAAGCTAGCGAGCTGACTCATCCAGTTGACTTAACTCATCAGCTAACTTTCTAGTTAGTCTACTCAAGCAGCTGACTCAACCCGTTTGCTAACTAGCTAGCTAGCTGACTCAATCAGCTGATTTAACACGTCAGTTAACTAGCTAACTACCTGATTCAACCTGCTGACTTAACACTTTAGCTAACTACATAGCTAGCTTTCTTAATGAGTTGACAAATTAGAAAGCTGACTTAACTAGCTGACTTAGTTAGGTGACAACTACTTAGCTAGCTGACAACTGGCCGACTTAACTCGTTAGTTACCTGAATTAACTATCTGAATTCAATATGTAGCTATTTAACTAGCTGAATTTCTAGCTGATTTAATAATTAGCTATCTAGTTATATACCAGACTTAAGTAGCGTACTTAAATAGTTAGCTAACTAATGAGCTAGCTGACTTAGCTAGCTACCTTTTCAGCAAGCTGACTTAGACAGCTGACTTAACTAATTGGCTAACGAGCTAGCTAGCGGAATTAACGAGTTGGTTAATGAGTTAGCTATATGTTTTAACTAGATGTTAAACGAGTTAACTAATTGACTTAACTAGTTGGTTAAAGAGTTAGCTGGGTGTCTTAACCTGTTGGCTGATGATTCGGCCTACTACTTCACTGGTTAAACACGTTGGCTGACTATTAGGCCGACGTGTTAACCGGCTTAAAAAGTCGGCCGATTAGTCGGCTGACTGGTTATCTGGGTTAACTAGCTGACTGACGTGTTGACCCACTAGCTAGTTGGCTTAACCAGTTGTCTGGCTGGTTTCCTGACCTAATTAGACTGATGGCTATCTGGCCAACTAGTTAGCAGGCCTAACTATTTGGCCTACTAGTTAGCAGAGCTAACTTGTCGGCTGAAAAGTGGGCCAACTTGTCAGCCGATTGGTTAGCTTAGTTAACTACTTGACTGTCTAGTCGCCTACTTGTGAGCTGACTTAATTAGTCGACCGGCAAGTGAGCCAACTGGTCAGCTGAATTAAATAGTCAGCAGGAAAATGAGCTGACTGGTCAGCTGACTTTAGTCAGCTGGCGAGTGAGCTATCTGGTCAGAAGACTTATGTAGTCAGCTGATGAGTGAGCCATCAGTTGAGCCAACTTATCTACTTGGCCTGCAAGTGAGCCAAAGTGTGAGCTGCCTTAACAAGTAAGCTGGTGAGCAACCTGACTAGTTAGCTGTCCTGTTGACCTGCAAGCAAGCCGAAAAGTGATTTGGTCTGTTGTCTGGTGAGTGAGCTGACTAGTTAGCTGACCTGATGGAAAGAGAGCAAATCCACTAGTTAGCTGATCAGCTAACTGAGTTGGTAGCCAACTAGTTAGCTAAGTAACTAGCTGATTTGCTAACTGAGTTAACTTGCTAGCTGACTATCAAGCTGACATAACTAGCTAGCAAACAAGCTATCTAACTGTCTACATAACTGATGTAATTAGCCAGCTAACTG
>NW_007242587.1:967-13890 GCF_000164805.1 Carlito syrichta | reverse complement strand
CTGGGCTTCTATGTCGCCAATTTTTTAGTGTGTCTTTTGAAAACGGACCAGGAATCTTGGGTTCCAATTTCTCAAGAACTTTATGGGAGTCTTTCTCTTGATATCCAAGCAACTGAAAATCTAGGTCACCAGGAAATATCTTGACGTCTTGCTGTGAATGAAGCAGGAATTTCAATAATGGGAGTCCTCATATACAGAACACTACACGACCTGTTGCTACAAAAGAATAAGGAATCGTGGTTACACGAGGCCTCCATCCCAAAAACCTACAGACCGTCTTGCTAAGAGATAACCACCATTCATGTTTGGTAGTAGGAATCTGGATAATGGGAGTCCTCATATACAGCAAACTGCACTGTCTATTGCTAAAGGAGAATAAGGAATCTGGTTTACACGTGTCCTCCATCCCAATAAAACTTCAGGGTTTCTTGCTCAGGGCTAAACACGAATCTGGGTTTTTGAAGCATAAACTAGGAAAATGAAATCCTCATATACAGGCAAAGCACTGACATTTCTTACGAAAGTATAAGGAATGTGGGTGACATGTTTTCTTAATCTCCAAAAAAGTATACGGCATCTTGCTAAGATCTAAACAAGAATTCAGCTTTTGATGCATGTATCTGTGCACAGGAGCACTCATATACAGGTAACTGCACGGCTCTTGCTAAAAATAAGGAATCTGGTTTATATGAGTCCTTAGTCCTGAAAATCTGCAGGGCATCTTGCTGACGAGTAAAGACGAATCAGGGATTCGAGGCATGAATGTGGGTAATAGCAATCCTCATATACAGGAAACTACATGGCCTCTTGTTAATAAAAGAGAAGAAATCTGTTTTCCACGGTTCCCCTTTCAAAAATCTACATGACTTCTTACTAAGGGCTAAACAAGAATCAAGGTTTCGAAACAGGAATCAAGGGAAAGAGAGTCCTCACATACAGGCACTGCAGGACCTCCAACTAAGTACGAATAAAGAATCATTGTTGTACGCGCCCTCAATCCAAAAAATTCCCAGGTTTTCTACTATGGGACAAACAAGAAACAGGTCTTCGAGCTCCCCAAATGTTTCAGAGCAATTTAGCATTCAGATATTAAGAATCGGTCATTTCAGTACTCCAGCAACATTCTGGTCCTTTTAAAAGTTGTGAATGGTATTGGGCACCTCAAGTCCGTTAGGTTCCTCAGAACAACTAAGGCCAGATTCCAGGACAAAAAGAATCTTCTTGCCATATTTGGATGTAACACTGGTCTTAAGGTGAACGGTGTAATACTTTCCTTTCCGTGTCTCTTTTTATTTTGTGGCGGGACAAGGGTTTTGCACTTGCCAAATGTTTACTACGTATTTTTAATGGTAACCAGGAATCAAGGAATGCACGAACCTAGGAAACTTCTGGGCATGTGTCTTTTGATATACTGAATTTGGAATCCAAATCGACAGGAAAAATCATGGCATCATACTGAGAATAAAAAGGAAATCCGGTTCTAGGCGGTCTCATTTTCCGGAATCTACAGGGCCTCTTGATAAGGTTTAATCAGCAATCTGGGCTTATGGGTTCCTACATTTTCAGAGCTATTTGCTCCGTGGATAAGTCAAATCTGTCATTACAGATCTTCAGGATCTTTCTGGTCCTCTTGTTAGTTGTAATCAAGGATTTGGCCGTACAAAAGCTTTTGTTTCCTCGGACCATCTACGACCATAATCATATTCCCCAGAATCAAAAGGTATATTGGTACAAAATTCCTCCATTCATGTGACCTCAAAGTATAGAAAATTCTTGTGGGTGGGCAGGTAGGAATTGGGGTTTTGAGTTTGGAATATTCCACATTTTGGGAAGGTCTTGTGAAAGGGATCAGGAATCTTGGATTCCAGTTCCCAAATAAAATATGAATGTCTTTCTCTGGATATCGAGAAAACTGGAATTCTCTGTCACCACCAACTGTCTCGGCATCCTGCAAAGTGAAGCAGGAAGCTGGAAAATGGAGGTCGACGTATACAGGAAACTACACGTCATATTGCTAAGGAACTATAAGGAATCTTCCTTATATGATTCCTCAATCCCAAAAACTACAGGCCGTCTTCCTAAGACGTAACTACGAATCAGGTTTTTGAAGTAGGAATCTGGGTAAAGGGAGTCCACAAATAAAAGAAACTTCACTGCCTATTGCTAAGTAATAATAAAGAATCTGCGTTACTCAGGTCCTCAATTCCAAAAAAGCTTAAGGTCATCTTGCTATGGGCTAAACAAGAATCATGGTGTTTTCGAGCATGAATCTGGAAACTGGTGTCCTTATTTACAGGCAACTACATGACCTTTTTCTAAGAAAGAAAAAATAATCTGGGTTACAGGACTCCTCAATCCCAAAAATCTACAGAGCATCTTGGAAAGTTCTATATAGAATTAGAGTTTAGAAGCAGGATGTTTTTAATGAGAGTCCTAATATACTGGAAAATATGCAGCCCCTTGCCAAGGAAGAAAAAGATTCGGGGTTATAGCAGTCCTCAGTCCTTAAACTAAACAGGCTATCTGCTGTGGGCTAAACAAGAATCAGGGTTTAGAAACTGGAACATAGGTAACAGCAGTCCTCATATGCAGAATCTACATGATCTCTAGCTAAGGAGAAGTAAGAAACCTCTTTTACACGGTTCCTCCATCTCAATAACTACATGACATCTTGCTAATGGCAAAACAAGAATCAGGGTTTCCAAACTGGGTTCCTGGTAAAGGGACTCTTCATATACAGGACATTACACGGCCCTTCTGTAAAGAAAAATAAGGAATCTGTGATACCCTATTCCGGAATCTGAAAAATTCTCAGGGCTTCTTGGTGTGGTATGAACAAGAATCAAGGCTTCGAGCTCGTCTCATGTTTCAGACATATTAGGCTTGTGGGTTTTATGAATCAGCAATTTCAGGACTCCAGCAACATCTGCTCCTGTTGAGAGTTGTAATCGAGTATCTGGTAATATAAATCCCTTAAGTTCCTCAGGACAATTAAGGCCAGATTCCCGGAAAAAAACTATCATACTGCCATATTTGGATGTAACTTTGGTCTTAAGATGAACTTGGCAATCCTTAAATTTCCGTTTGTACTTTATTTGTAGAGGGGCCGAGGGCTTTGCGTTGCCAAATATTTAGTATGAATTATTAAAATGTAACCAGGATCCATGGATTCCACGTCCTTGGAAACATCTGGGCATCTGCATTTTTGTACACAGAGGTTTGGAATCCACATGAACAGGAAAATTCAGGTCATCTTGCTGAGAACGGAAAGGGAATCCGGTTCTTGGAGTTCTCTATTGACTAAATCTACAAAGTCTCTTGATAAGGTTTAATTAGCGATCTCGGTTTCTATGTCGCCACATTTTTAGTGTATCTTTTGAAAAGGGACCAGAAGTCTGGGGTTCTAATTCCTCAAGAACTTTATGGGAGTCTTTCTCTTGATATCCAAGCAACTGGAATTCTAGGTTACCAGGAAATATCTAGGCGTCTTGCTGAGAATGAAGGAGGAATTTCAATAATGGCAATCCTCATATACAGATTACTACACGACCTGCTGCTACGCAATATAAGGAATCTTGTATGAACGAGGCCTCCATCCCAAAAACATACAGACCGTCTTGCTAAGAGATAACCCTAATTCAGGTTTTGGCAGTAGGAATCTGGATAATGGATGTCCTCATATACAAGAAACTACAGTGTCTATTGCTAAAGGAGAATAAGGCATCTGATTTAAACGTGTCCTCCATCCCAATAAAACTTCAGCATTTTTGCTAAGGGCTAAACACGAATTTGGATTTTTGAAGCATAAACTAGGGAAATGAAATGCTCATACAGGCAAATGCACTGATTTTCCTAAAAAAGAAGAAGGAATGTAGGTGACATGTTTTCTCAAACTCCAAAAAAATATACGGCGTCATCCAAAGATCTAAACAAGAATAAAACTTTCGACGCATGTATCTTTGAACAAGTGTACTCATATACAGGTAACTTCACAGCTGTTGCTAAAAATATGGAATCTGGGTTACACGAGTCCTCAGACTTGAAAATCTACAGGGCATCTTACTGACAGCTAAAAAAGCATCAGGGAATCGAGACATGAAAGTGGGTAATAGTAATCCTCATATACAGGAAACTACATGACCTCTTCCTAATTAAAGAGAAGAAATCAGTTTTCCACGGTTCTTCTATCAAAAAATGTACAAGACTTCTTACTAAGAGCTAAACAAGTATCAGGGTTTCGAAACAGGAATCAAGGGAAAGAGAGTCCTCACATACAGGACAATACATGGCCTCCAACGAAGGGCAAATAAAGAATCATGGTTGTACGCGCCCTCAATCAAAATAATTTCCAGGTTGTCTGCTATGGGACAAACAAGAAACAGATCTTCGAGCTAACCAAATGTTTCAGAGCAATTTAGCATTCGGATATTATGAAGCAGTCATTTCAAGACTCCAACAACATTCTGGTCCTCTTAAAAGTTGTAAATGGTATTGGGCACTCCAAGTGCGTTAGGTTCCTCAGAACAACTAAGGCCAGATTCCAGGATAAAAAGAATCTTCTTGCCATATTTGGATGTGACTCTGGTCTTAAGGTGAACCCTGTAATACTTCCCCTTCCAAGTCTCTTTTTATTTTGAGTAGGGACAATGGTTTTTTAACTTGCCAAATGTTTACTATGTACTTTTAATGGGAACCAGGAATCATGGAATCCATAAACCTATGAAACTTCTGGGCATCTGTCTTTTGATATACTGAATTTGGATTCAAATTGACAGGAAAAATCAGGGCAACTGACTGAGAATAAAAAGGAAATCCGGTTCTAGGAGTTCTCATTTTACAGAATATACAGGGCTTCTTAATAAGTGTTAATCAGGAATATGCGCTTCTGTGTCCCTATATTCTCAGAGCTACTTTCTCCGTGGGTACGCTAAATCTGTCTTTACAGAACTTCAGGATTTTTCCGGTCCTCTTGTTAGTTGTAATCAAGGATTTGACACCAGAAATCCGTTTGTTTCCTGGGACCATCTACTATCATAATCATATTCCCCAGAATCAAAAGGTATATTGGTAAAAAATTCTTAGATTCAGGTGAACTCAGAGTACAGAAAATTCTTGTGGCTGGGCAGGTAGGAATTGGGGTGTTGGGTTTGGAATATAGCACATTTTAGGGAGGTCTTGAGTAGGGAACCAGGAATCTTGGATTCCATTTCCCAAAGAACGTTATGGAAGTCATTCACTTGATATACAAAAAACTGGAATTCTCGGTGACCAGGAACTGTCTCGGAATCCTGCAGAGTGAAGCAGGAAGTTGGGTAATGGAGGACGACATATACAGGCAACTAAACGTCATTTCGCTAAGGAAGTGTAAAGAATCTTCCTTAAATGAATCCTCAATCCCAAAACCTACAGGCCGTCTTCCTAAGACATAACCACGAATCAGGTTATTGAAGTAGTAATCTGGGTAATGGTAGTCCTCACATAAAGGAAACTTCACTTCCTATTGCTAAGTAAGAATAAGGAATCTGCGTTTCTTGGGTCCTCAATCACAAAAATCTACAGAGCATCTTGGAATCTTCTAAATAAAATCAGAGTTTCGAAGCAGAATGTATCTAATGAGAATCCTAATATTCAGCAATATACACAGCCCCTTGCCAAAGAAGAAAAAGAATCGGGGTTATAGTAGTCCTCAGTTCATAAAATCAACAGGCCATCTGCTGTGGGCTAAACAAGAATCACGGTTTAGAGGTTGGAACATAGTTAACAGTCCTCATATGCAGAATCTATATGATCTCTAGCTAAGGAGAACTAAGAAATCTCTTTTACACGGTTCCTCCGTCAAGATAACTACATGACATCTTGCTAATGGTAAAACAAGAATCAGGGTTTCCAAAGAGGATTCTGGGGAAAGGGAGTCCTCATATACCGGACATTACACGGACCCTCGGTAAAGACGAATAAGGAATCTGTGATACACAAGTCCAGAATCCGAAAAATTCTCAGGGTGTCTTGCTGCGGTATAAACAAGAATCAAGGCTTCAAGTTCATCTCATGTTTCAGAGATATTTGACTTGTGGGTATTATGAATCAGTCATTTCAGGATTCCAGCAGCATTCTTGTCCTCCTGAGAGTTGTAATCGTGTATATGGTAGTACAAATCCCTTAAGTTCATCGGGAAAATTAAGGCCTGACTACCGGAAAAAAAAGTATCATATTGCTGTAATTGGATGTAACTTTGGTCTTAAGATGAACTTGGTAATCCTTATATTTCCGTTTGTACTTTATTTGTAGAGGGGCCAAACGTTTTGCAGTTGCCAAATATTTACTAGGTATTATTAAAATGTATCCAGGATCCATGGATTCCACGTCCCTAGTAAACATCTGGGCATCTGCATTTTTGTACACAGAGTTTTGGAATCCACATGGACAGGGAAATTCAGGTCATCTTGCTGAGAACGGAAATGGAATCCGGTTCTTGGAGTTCTCTATCGCCTAAATCTACAAAGTCTCTTGATATGGTTTAATCAGCAATCTGGGCTTCTATGTCGCCAATTTTTTAGTGTGTCTTTTGAAACGGGACCAGGAATGTTAGGTTCTAATTCCTCAAGAACTTTATGGGAGTCTTTCTCTTGATATCCAAGCAACTGAAATTCTAGGTCACCAGGAAATATCTTGACGTCTTACTGAGAATGAAGCAGGAATTTCAATAATGGGAGTCCTCATATACAGAACACTACAAGACCTGTTGCTACAGAAGAATAAGTAATCTTGGTTACACGAGGCCTCCATCCCAAAAACCTACAGACCCTCTTGCTAATAGATAACCACCATTCATGTTTGGGAGTAGGAATCTGGATAATGGGAGTCCTCATATACAGGAAACTGCACTATCTATTGCTAAAGGAGAATAAGGAATCTGGTTTACACGTGTCCTCCATCCTAATAAAATTTCAGTGTTTCTTGCTCAGGGCTAAACATGAATTAGGGTTTTTGAAGCATAAACTAGGAAAATGAAATCCTCATATACAGGCAAATGCACTGAAATTTCTTATGAAAGTATACGGAATGTGAGTGACATGTTTTCTCAATCTCTAAAAAAGTTTACGGCGTCTCGCTAAGATCTAAACAAGAATCCAGCTTTTGACGCATGTATCTGCGAACAGGAGTACTCATATACAGGTAACTGCACGGCTCTTGCTAAAAATAAGGGATAAGGTTTATATGAGTCCTAAGTCTTGAAAATCTGCAGGACACCTTGCTGACGACTAAAGACGTATCAGGGATTTGAGGCATGAATGTGGGTAATAGCAATCCTCATATACAGGAAATTACATGGCCTCTTGTTAATAAAAGAAGAAATCTGTTTTCCACGGTTCCTCTTTAAAAAATCTACACAACTTCTTACTAAGGGAGAATCAAGGATCAGGGTTTCGAAACAGGAATCAAGAAAAAGAGAGTCCTCACATACAGGCACTACATGACCTCCAACAAAGTATGAATAAAGAATCATTGTTGTACGCCCCCTCAATCCAAAAAATTCCCAGGTTTTCTACTATGGGACAAACAAGAAACAAATCTTCGAGCTCCCCAAATGTTTCTGAGAAATTTAGCATTCGGATATTATGAATCGGTCATTTCAGGACTCCAGCAACATTCTGGTCCTCTTAAAGGTTGTAAATTGTATTGGACACTCCAAGTCCGTTAGGTTCCTCAGAATAACTAAGCCTATATTCCTGGACAAAAAGAAACTTCTTGCCATATTTGGATGTAACTCTGGTCTTAAGGTGAATGCTGTAATACTTTCCTTTCCGTGTCTCTTTTTATTTTGAGGCAGGACAAGGGTTTTGCACTTGCCAAATATTTACTGCGTACTTTTAATGGTAACCAGGAATCATGGAATGCACGAACCTAGGAAACTTCTGGGCATCTGACTTTTGATATACTGAATTTGGAATCCAAATCCACAGAAAAATTAAGGAATCTTACTGAGAATAAAAAGGAAATCCGGTTCTAGGCGTTCTCATTTTCCGGAATCTACAGGGCCTCTTGATAAAGTTTAGTCAGCAATCTGGGCTTCTGGGTCCCTACATTTTCAGAGCTATTTGCTCCGCGGATATGCTAAATCTGTCATTCCGTATCCTCAGGATCTTTCTGGTCCTCTTGTTAGTTGTAATCAAGGATTTGGCTCTAGAAAACCTTTTGCTTCCTGGGACCATCTACGACCATAATCATATTCCCCAGAATCAAAAGGTATACTGGTACAAAATTCCTCGATTCATGTGACCTCAAAGTATAGAAAATTCTTGTGGGTGGGAGTTAGGAATGGAGGTTTTGGGTTTGGAATATTCCACATTTTGGGAAGGTCTTGTGAAGGGGAACCAGGAATCTTGGATTCCAGTTCCCAATGAAAAATATGAACGTCTTTCTCTGGATATCAAGAAAACTGGAATCTCGGTCACCAGGAACTGTGTCGACATCCTGTAGAGTGAAGCAGGAAGCTGGGTAATGGAGGTCGTCTTATACAGGAAACTACACGTCATATTGCTAAGGAACTATAAGGAATCTTCCTTATATGTGTCCTCAATCCCAAAAATTACATGCCATCTTCCTAAGACGTAACTACGAATCAGGTTTTGGAAGTGGGAATCTGGGTAAAGGGAATCCTCACATAAAGGAAACTTCACTGCCTATTGCTAAGTAAGAATAAAGAATCTGGGTTACCCAAGTCCTCAATCCCAAAAAAGCTAAAGGTCATCTTCCTATGGGCTAAACATGAATCATGGTGTTTTCAACCATGAATCTGGAAAATGGTGTCCTTATTTACAGGCATCTACATGACCTTTTGCTAAGAAAGAAAAAAGAATCTGGGTTACAGGAGTCCTCAATCCCAAAAATCTACAGAGCATCTTGGAACGTTCTATATAGAATCAGAGTTTAGAAGTAGGATGTTTCTAATGAGAGTCCTAATATACTGGAAAATACACAGCCCCTTGCCAAGGAAGAAAAAGTTTCGGGGTTATAGCAGTCCTCAGTCCTTAAAGTCAACAGGCTGTCTACTGTGGGCTAAACAAGAATCAGGGTTTAGAAACTGGAACATAGGTAATAGCAGTCCTCATATGCAGAATCTACATTATCTCTAGCTAAGGAGAAGTAAAAAGCCTCTTTTACACGGTTCCTCTGTCACAATAACTACCTGACATCTTGGTAATGACAAACCAAGAATCAGGGTTTACAAACATGATTCTGGGTAAAGGCAGTCCTCATATACAGGACATTACACGGCCCTTCAGTAAAGAAAAATAAGGAATCTGTGATACACTATTCCACAATCCGAAAAATTCTCAGGGCGTCTAGGTGCGGTATAAACAAGAATCAAGGCTTCGTGCTCGTCTCATGTTTCAGACATATTTGGCTTGTGGGTGTTATGAATCAGTCATTTCAGGACTCCAGCAATATCTGGTCCTGTTGAGAGTTGTAATCGAGTATCTGGTTATACAAATCCCTTAAGTTCCTCATGACAATTAAGGCCAGATTCCCAGAAAAAAAGGATCATACTGTCGTACTTGGTTGTAACTTTGGTCGTAGGATGAACTTGGTAATCCTTAAATTTCCGTTTGTACTTTATTTGTAGAGGGGCCGAGGGCTTTGCAGTTGCCAAATATTTAGTACGAATTATTAAAATGTAACCAGGATCTATGAATTCCACGTCCTAGGAAACATCTGGGCATCTGCATTTTTGTACACAGAGTTTTGGAATCCACATGAACAGGAAAATTCAGGGCATCTTGCTGAGAACAGAAAGGGAATCTGGTTCTTGGAGTTCTCTATCACCTAAATTGACAAAGTATCTTGATAAGGTTTAATCAGCAATCTGGGCTTCTATGTCGCTACATTTTTAGTGTATCTTTTGAAAAGGGACCAAGAGTCTTGGGTTCCAATTCCTCAAGAACTTTGTGGGAGTCTTTTCTTGATATCCAAGCAACTGGAATTCTAGGTTACCAGGAAATATCTAGGCGTCTTGCTGACAATGAAGCAGGTATTTCAATAATGGGAATACTCATATACAGATCACTACATGACCTGTGGCTATGGAAGATAAGGAAACTTGTTTACATGAAGCCTCCATCCCAAAAACATACAGACTGTCTTGCTAAGAGATAAAACTCTCTCAGGTTTTGGCAGTAGGAATCTGGATACTGGGAGTCCTCATATACAAGAAACTACACTGTCTATTGCTAAAGGAGAATAAGGAATCTGGTTTACATGTGTCCTCCATCCCAAGAAAACTTCAGTGTTTCTTGCTAAGGGCTAAACACGAATTTGGGTTTTTGAAACATAAACTAGGGAAATGAAATGCTCATATACAGGCAAATGCATTGACTTTTCCTAAGAAAAATAAGGAATGTGGTGAAATGTTTTCTCAATCTCCAAAAAAATATACGGCATCATCCTAAGATCTAAACAAGAAACAAGCTTTCAACGCATGTATCTGTGAACAGGAGTATTCATATACAGGTAACTTCATGACTGTTGCTAAAAATAAGGAATCTGGGTTGCACGAGTCCTCAGTACTGAAAATCTACAGGGTATCTTGCTGACGGCTAAAGAAGAATCAGGGAATCGAGGCATTAAAGTGGGTAATAGCAATCCTCATATACAGGAAACTACATGACCTCTTCCTAATTACAGAGAAGAAATCTGTTTTCCACGGTTCCTCTACCAAAAAATCTACAAGACTTCTTACTAAGGGCTAAACAAGTATCAGGGTTTCGAAACAGGAATCAAGCGAAAGAGAGTCATCACATACAGGAAACTACATGGCCTCCAACTAAGTGCAAATAATGAATCATGGTTGTATGCGCCCTCAATCAAAAAAATTCCCAAGTTGTCTGTTGTGGGACAAACAAGAAAGAGATCGTCGAGCTTCCCAAATGTTTCAGAGCAATTTAGCATTTGGATATTATGGAGCAGTCATTTCAGGACTCCAGCAACATTCTGGTCCTCTTAAAAGTTGTAAATGGTATTGAGCATTCGAAGTCCATTAGGTTCCTCAGAAAAACTAAGGCCAGAATCCAGGATAAAAAGAATCTTCTTGCCTTATTTGGATGTGACTCTGGTCTTAAGGTGAACCCTGTAATACTTCCCCTTCCATGTCTCTATTTATTTTGAGAAGGGTCAATGGTTTTGAACTTGCCAAATGTTTACTATGTACTTTTAATGGTAACCAGGAATAATGGAATCCACGTACCTAGGAACCTTCTGGGCATCTGTCTTTTCATATACTGAATTTGGATTTAAATCGACAGGAAAAATCAGGGCATCTTACTGAGAATAAAAAGGAAATCCGGTTCTAGGAGTTCTCATCTTACGGAATATACAGGAATATACAATATAAAACTTATCTTGATAAGTTTTAATCAGGAATGTGGGTTTCTGGGTCCCCACATTTTCAGAGCTACTTTCTCCGTGGGTATGCTAAATCTGTCATTATAGAAACTAAGGATCTTTCTGGTCCACTTGTTACTTGTAATCAAGGATTTGGCCCCGGAAATCCTTGTGTTTCCTAGGACAATCTATGATCTTAATCATATTCCCAAGAATCAAAAGGTATATTCTTACAAAATTGTTCGATTCAGGTGACCTCAGAGTACAGAAAATTCTTGTGGCTGGGCAGGTAGGAATTGGGGTTTTGGGTGTGGAATATTCCTCATTTTGGGGAGGTCTTGTTAATGGGACCAGGAATCTTGGATTCCAGTTCCTAAAGAACATTATGAACGTCTTTCTATTGATATTCACAAAACTGGAATTGTCGGTCACCAGGAACTGTCTCAGCATCCAGTAGAGTGAAACAGGAAGCTGGGTAATGGAGGTCATCATATACAGGAAACTACACGACATTTTGGTAAGGAAGTATAAGGAATCTTCCTTATGTGAGTCTCCAGTCCCAAAAATACAAGCCGTTTTCCTAAGACATAATCACAAATCAGGTTTTTGAAGTAGGAATCTGGGTAATGGGAGTCCTCATATAAAGAAAACTTCACTGCTTATTGCTAAGTAAGAATAAGGAATCTTCGTTACTCGGGTCCTCAATCCCAAAAAAGCTTAAGGTCATCTTGCTATGGGCTAAACACGAATCATGGTGTATTCGAGCACGAATCGGGAAAATGGAGTCCTTATTTACAGGCAACTACATGACCTTTCGGTAAGAAAGAATAAGGAATCTGGGTTACACGAGTTCTCAATCCAGAATTCTACAGAGCATCTTGGAAAGTTCTAAAAGAATCACAGTTTCGAAGCAATATGTTTCTAATGAGAGTTCTAATATACAGGAAAATACACAGCTCCTTGCCAAGGAAGAAAAAGAATCGGGGTTATAGCAGTCCTCAGTCCTTAAACTCAACAGTTCATCTGCTGTGGGCTAAACAAGAATCAGGGTTTAGAAGCTAGAACATAGGTAATAGCAATCCTCATATGCAGAATCTATATGATCTCTTGCTAAGGAAAACTAAGAAAAACCTTTTACACGTTTCCTCCCTCACAGTACATACATGACATCTTGCTAATGGCAAAACAAGAATCAGGGTTTCCAAACAGGATTCTGGGGAAAGGGAGTTCTCATATACAGGACATTACACGGCCTCTCGGTAAAGAAGAATAAGGAATCTGTGATACACTAGTCCAAAATCCGAAAAATTCTCAGGACGTCTTGCTGCGGTATAAACAGAAATCAAGGCTTCGAGCTCGTTTCATGTTTCAGAGATATTTGACTTGTCGGTATTATGAATCAGTCATTTCAGGAGTCCAGCAACATTCTGGTCTTCTTGAGAGTTGTCATCAGGTATCTGGTACTACAAATCCCTTTAAGTTCCATAGGGACAGTTAAGGCCAGACTACCGGAAAGAAAGTATCATATTGCTGTATTTGGA
>NW_007242587.1:0-803 GCF_000164805.1 Carlito syrichta | reverse complement strand
CTTAGAACAGAAGGGAATCTGGTTCTTGGAGGTCTCTATCGCCTAAATCTACAAAGTCTCTTGATATGGTTTAATCAGCTATCTGGGCTTCTATGTCGCCAGATTTTCAGTGTGTCTTTGAAAAGGGACCAGGAATCTGCGGTTCCAATTCCTCAAGTACTTTATGAGAGTCTTTCTCTTGATATCCAAGCAACTGAAATTCTAGGTCACCAGGAAATATCTTGACGTCTTGCTGAGAATGAAGCAGGGATATCAGTAATGGGAGTCCTCATATACAGAACACTACACGATCTGGTGCTACAGAAGAATAAGGAATCTTGGTTACACGAGGACTCCATCCCAAAAACCTAAAGACCGTCTTGCTAAGAGATAACCACCATTCAGGTTTTGGGAGTAAGAATCTGGATAATGAGAGTCCTCATATACAGGAAACTGCACTGTCTATTGCTATAGGAGAATAAGGAATCTGGTTTACACGTATCCTCCATCCAAATAAAACTTCAGGGTTTCTTGCTAAGGGCTAAACACGAATTTGTGTTTTTGAAGCATAAACTAGTGAAAGGAAATCCTCATATACAGGCAAATACATTGATAATACCCACGAAAGTATAAGGAATGCGGGTGATATGTTTTCTAAATCTCCAAAAATGTATATGGCGTCTTCCTAAGATCTAAACAAAAATCAAGTTTTCGACACATGTATCTGTGAACAGGGAGTACTCATATACAGGTAACTGCACGGCTGTTGCTAAAAATAAAGGAATATGAGTTATACGAGTCCTCAGTCCTGAAAATTTACAGGG
>NW_007242586.1:0-1130 GCF_000164805.1 Carlito syrichta | reverse complement strand
TTCCTTCCTGCCCACCCACAAGAATTTTCTGTACTTTGAGGTCACATGAATCGAGGAATTTTGTACCAATATACCTTTTGATTCTGGGGAATATAATTATGGTCGTAGATGGTCCCAGGAATCAAAAGGATTTCTAGGGCCAAATCCTTGATAACAACTAACAAGAGGACCAGAAAGATCCTGAGAATCTGTAATGACAGATTTAGCATATCCACGGAGCAAGTAGCTATGAAAATATGGGGACCCAGAAGATGTTGATTCAACCTTATCATGTAGCCCTGTAGATTCCAGAAAATGAGAACTCTTAGATCCGGATTTCCTTATAACTCTCAGTAAGATTCCCTGATTTTTCCTGTCAACTTGGATTCCAAATTCAGTATATTAAAAGACAGATGCACGGATGTTTCCTAGGTTCGTGCATTCCATTATTCCTGGTTACCATTAAAAGTACGTAGTAATCATTTGGCAAGTGCAAAACCTTTTTCCCGTCTCAAAATGAAAAGAGACACGAAAAGTATTACATGGTTCACCTTAAGTCCAGAGTTACATCCAAATATGGCAAGAAAATTCTTTTTGTCCTGAAATCTGGCCTAGTTGTTCTGAGGAACCTAACGGACTTGGAGTGCCCAATATCATTTACAACTTTTAAGAGGACCAGAATATTTCAGGAGTCCTGAAATAACCCATCAATAATATCCGAATACTAAATTGCTCTAAAACAATTGGGGAGTTCGAAGATCTGTTTCTTGTTTGTTCCATTACAGACAACATGGGAATTTTTTTGATTGAGGACGCATACTACAATTATTCTTTATTTGCACATAGTTGGAGGCCATGTAGTGTCCTGTATGTGAGGTCTCTCTTTCACTTGATACCTGTTTCGAAATCCTGATTCTTGTTTAGCCCTTAGTAAGAAGATTTGTAGATTTTTTGATAGAGGAACTGTGGAAAACAGATTTCTTACGTTTATTAGCAAGATGCCATGCAGTTTCCTGTATATGATGATTGCTATTTCCCATATTCATGCTTCGAATCCCTGATTATTCTTTAGCCATCATCAAGGTGGCCTGTAAATTTTCAGGACTGAGGACTCGTATAACTCAGATTCCTTATTTTTAGCAACAGCCGTG
>NW_007242585.1:2214-3209 GCF_000164805.1 Carlito syrichta | reverse complement strand
TATCAGTAATGGGAGACCTCATATACAGAACACTACACGACCTGGAGCTACAGAAGAATAAGGAATCTTGGTTGCACGAGGACTCCATCCCAAAAACCTAAAGACTGTCTTGCTAAGAGATAACCACCAATCAGGTTTTGGGAGTAAGAATCTGGATAATGACAGTCCTCATATACAGGAAACTGCACTGTCTATTGCTATAGGAGAATAAGGAATCTGGTTTACACGTGTCCTCCATCCAAATAAAACTTCAGGGTTTCTTGCTAATGGCTAAACACGAATTTGTGTTTTTGAAGCATAAACTAGTGAAATGAAATCCTCATATACAGGCAAATGCACTGATAATACTTACGAAAGTATAACGAATGTGGGTGATATGTTATCTAAATCTCCAAAAATGTATACGGTGTCTTCCTAAGATCTAAACAAAAATCAAGCTTTTGACACATGTATCTGTGAACAGGAGTACTCATATACAGGTAACTGCACGGCTGTTGCTAAAAATAAGGAATCTGAGTTATCGAGTCCGCAGTCCTGAAAATTTACAGGGCACCTTGCTGACGGCTAAAGAATAATCAGGGATTCGAAGCATGAATACTGGTAATAGCAATCCTCACATACAGGAAACTACATGACATCTTGCTAATAAAAGGAAGAAATCTGTTTTCCACGGTTCCTCTATTAAAAACTCTACAAATCTTCTGACTAAGGGCTAAACAAGAATCAGGGTTTCGAAACAGGTATCAAATGAAAGAGATACCTCACATACAGGACACTTCATGGCCTCCAACTATGTGCAAATAAAGAATCATTGTAGTATGCGTCCTCAATCAAAAAAATTCCCATGTTGTCTGTTATGGAACAAACAAGAAACAGATCTTCGAACTCCCCAAATGTTTTAGAGAAATTTAGTATTCGGATATTATTGATTGGTAATTTCAGGACTCCTGAAACATTCTGGTCCTCTTAAAAGTTGTAAATGGTATTGGGCACTC
>NW_007242585.1:0-962 GCF_000164805.1 Carlito syrichta | reverse complement strand
TAAGTAAGAATACGGAATCCGCGTTACTCGGTCCTCAATCTCAAAAAACCTAAAGGTCATCTTTCTATGGGCTAAACACGAATCATGGTGTTTTCAAGCATGAATCTGTAAAATGGAGTCCTTATTTACAGGCAACTCCATGACCTTTTGCTAAGATAGTATAAGGAATCTGGGTTATACGAGTCCCAAATCCCAAAAATCTACAGAGCATCTTGGAATGTTCCAAATACAATCAGAGTTTCGAAGCAGGATGTATCTAATGAGAGTCTTAATATACAGGAAAATACACAGCCCCTTGCCAAGGAATAAAAAGAATCAGGGTTATAGCAGTCGTCCGTCCTTAAAGTCAACAGGCTATCTGCTGTGGGCTACACAGGAATCAGGGTTTAGAAGCTGTAACATAGGTAATAGTAGTCCTCATATGCAAAATCTACATGATCTCTAACTAAGGAGCACTAAGAAACCTCTATTACACGATTCCTCCATCACAATATCTACATGACATCTTGGTAATGGCAAAACAAGAATCAGGGTTTCCAAACAGGATTCTAGGGAAAGGGAGTTCTCATATACAGGACATTACACGGTCCTTCAGTAAAGAAGAACAAGGAATCTGTGATACACTATTCCACAATCCGAAAAATTCTCAGGGCGTCTTGATGCGGTAAAAACAAGAATCAAGACTTCTAGCAAGTCTCATGTTTCAGAGATATTTGGCTTGTGAAATCAGTCATTTCAGGAATCCAGAAACATTCTGGGCCTCTTGAGAGTTGTAATCGATTATCTGGTAGTACAAATCCCTTAAGTTTCTCGGGATAATTATGGCCAGATTCCCGGAAAAAATTATCATATTCCCGTATTTGGATGTAACTTTGGTCTTAAGAGGAACTTGGTAATCTTTAAATTTCCGTTTGTACTTTATTTGTAAAGGGACCGAGGGCTTTGAAGTTGCCAAATATTTA
>NW_007242584.1:0-964 GCF_000164805.1 Carlito syrichta | reverse complement strand
AAGAAGGTAAGAGACTTTTGGGGAACTCGGAGAGTCTCACGAATCCACCTATGCTATCTCCATCTTCTCTTTCTTTCTTTCTTTCTTTCTTTCTTTCTTTGTCTTTCTTTTCTTTCCTCACTAGGTTGCCCAAGTGGCTCTCAAACCACCCATCTCTGGCCATCCTCATGGCCTGAGCCTCCCAAACTGCTGCAATCACACGTTTTCCATTAGGTTGACATCCTGGTCTTCCTTCCAGTTTTGAACTATGGGCCAGAGGCGATCCTCCCCCTGAGGCATGCCATCACCCATGGTTTTCTATGTTTTGCTTGGGTCAAGGTGCTGGCTTGCTATGATGTTGAGCTTTGTCTCGAGTTCCGAGGCTCCAGCCTTCTTCCCATCCCAGCCTCCCTGAGTGCCGAAGACACATGCATGAGTCGCCCAACCATCCCACCACACCAAAGATTTGAGAGTCACACCAGCCCTCCCTTTCACCCAAGCACCCCATGGGAGAGGCGAGCAGGTCCCCGCTGGGGAACAAGGTGGAATGAAGAGTGGTCACCCTGGCAGATGCACGCCCATGCACCACGTGCTCCCCCCATGATGGGCTCGGCTGGTGAATCCAGCTGCCCTCTTGGTGGTCACGAGTCATCAGAGGAGCGGGCCTCGCCGTGGTCCTTGAGAGTTGTGTGGAGGCCAGGCATTGGGGATTAAGCCTGTCATCCCAGCACTCTGGTAGGCCAAGCAAGAGGATGGCCTGAGCTCTTGGGTTCGAGACAAGCCTGGGCATATTGACGATTCTTCATCTCTACAAAAGCCAAAAAAATGAGCCGAACTTGTTGGTGCAGGTCTTTAGATTGGGCCACTCGTGAGGCCATGCCGGAAGGATTGCTGGAGCCCAGCCGGTGTATGCCACAGTGGCTGAGAGCGGGTCCCAGCGCTATGACCTGGGCAACAGAGTGAGACTCCAACTCAGAATAATAAT
>NW_007242583.1:0-1221 GCF_000164805.1 Carlito syrichta | reverse complement strand
GGCTGAGCCACCGAGCCCACCTTTAATGTTCATTTTTATTCCACTGAGGTCTGAAAAGGTGCATAGTAAAATTTTGGCCCATTTAAATTTACTTATGCTTGATTTATGGCCAATTATGTGGTCAATCTTAGAATACTTTCCAAGTGGTGATGAGGTGAATGTGCATTCTGTGGTCTTTGGATAGAGTGTTTTGTAGGTATCAGTTAAATCAATTTGGTCAAAAGTCACATTGAGGTTCTGGATCTCATTGCTTATTTTTTGTCCTGATGATCCATCTAGGGTTGTGAGTAGGGTATTAAAGTCCTCAGTTATGACGGCGTTAGAGTCAGTATCTTTCTTTTGTTTTCCTAGGAGTTGCTTTATAAAAGTTGGTGCACCTATATTAGGATAGATATTTCTTGTTCATGGAGTGAATCTTTTATCATTAGGTAGTGGCCATCTGTGTCTTTTTTAGTTTTTGATAGCTTAAATAATATTTTGTCTGAATTTAGGATCGTGACTCCTCCTTTCTTTTGTGTTCCATTCGCCTGAAAATTTGTTTCCCATCCTCTTACTTTGAGTCTGTGCATGTCTTTTCTAGTGAGATGGGTCTCTTGAAGGAAGCATAGTCTTGCCTGTTGATATTTTATCCATTTTTCCATTCTATGTCTTTTCAGGGGTACATTTCGTCCATTCACTTTCAGGGTAATTACTGAAATGTGAGAGTATGTACCTATCATAGAGTTCTTATAGAGTTGTTCTTCCACTTGGTTTATTGTCTTTCTTTGGTTTTGTGGTTGGTTCATGTGTATTTTATTATTTTTCCTGTACTCTTGTGAAGAATGTTGTTCTTTTTTTTTCTCCTTTTCTTCTGTGTTTAGTACTTTCTTAAGTGTTTCATGTAGAAGTGGTTTGGTGACAGTGTAAGTTCTGAGGGATTGGATATCTGGAAAAAATTTTAATTCTCCCTTGCTGTTGAAGCTTATCTTGGCCGGGTAGGTTATTCTTGGTTGAAATTGTTTATCTTTTAGAACTTTGAAGGTAGAGCTTCAAACTCTCCTAGCCTGCAGCATTTCTGTAGATAAATACGCTGCTATTCTAATTGGTTTTCCATGGTAGGTGATCTGGCCTTTTTCTCTTGCTGTCTTTAGGATTTTCTTTTATGCCTCCCTTGTTTAGGCACATTATCATGTGTCTACAAGCTGATCTTCTCATTTTGTTGTCCTTCAGGTGTTCCCTGAA
>NW_007242582.1:0-19113 GCF_000164805.1 Carlito syrichta | reverse complement strand
CTTGTCCATTTTATTTCTTTCTCTTTATATCTATCCCTCCATCCTTCTTTCTTTTAATATCTATCCTGTCTACAGAATCAGCTTCTGCACCAGACAGAGTCCAGTCTCTTTCTTTCTCCCTCTATCTCTCTCTTTCTTTCTTTCTCTTTATTTCTCCAGAATAATCACTGACTCCACCACACCTTCCAGGAACCCTCTAAATCTCTCTGCAGGGGCTGGTCCCCCCAAGTTCCCTACCTGGCTGAGATGTAGACACCACAGGCTACCTAGACAGCAATGCCTTTTTAATTTTTCATCTAAAAATGACTGGGGAGGTAGCAGGACAGGGAGTGAGGTCAATAAGGCCTTCACTGCTTACCCTCCACTTCTCACTCCCCAGGTTTCTGCCAGAGAAGCCAACAGGGCTCTATGCCTGCCTCAGCTTCAATCCCAGCAACAAAGGACTAGTGATGGACAGGCACATTTGAGGGCCTTGACGACTTCAGCAGACCCTCCCACAGTGTCTGCTGCTGTCAGGATCACCAATGAGTCCTTTGGCAAGTAGTCTGCACTGTAGCACGGGGGCTTTGAGTAGTGTGGCATGTCACTGTCTGAACAGAGCTTGCCCTGGGACTTGTAGAAGCCCCCCCACTGTGCCACCTTGGAGGCAGGAATGAGTCTCTTGCATCAGGTCAATGCTCAGTAGTCAAACATCAATACCTGTGCTGAGGAGGGGGTCCAGGGGAGGGCTGGTTCCTCTGTGTCTGTACTTTTAATTTTTTTTTGAGTTGAAGTCACTCTGTTATCCAGGAGTACAGTGTCATGCTCATGGCCACTACAGCCTCAGCTTGCTGGGATCAGGCAATCGTTCCTCCTCAGCCTTCCAACTGCAGGCACGTGCTACCATGCCCGGTTAATTTTTAAAAAAAATTTATTATAGAGATGAGGTCTCACCAAGTTATCCAGGCTGGTCTCGAACCTCTGAGCTCAGACAATCCTCTCACCTTGGCCTCCCAAAGTGCTGGGATTACAGGCTTAAGTCACCACACCCGGTCTATATTTTTAATTTTTTGAACATATTTTTAAAAAGAAGTACTGGAAGAAAGGCACAGTGGAGTAAAAATAGGGAACCTTTCAATTTTTTCTCCTATGAAATAAGGTTTTTCACAAAAACAGTCTTAGTCATTTTCAAAGTCTTAGTCAGTCATATACATCTTGGGAATCCACAGTGTTTGAGCAGCATAAATGCAATGTGTCATACCAACTTTAGTAAACCAAGTCCAAAAAAATTAAAAAAAACCAATAAAGGTATTAGCTTCTGCACAAAACAGGAAAATAAAGAAAGATCTGTTAATGACTATTTGAAACTGATTCGCCGGTTCCCAGCCATTAACTGGTTATAGGACCTGAGAAATGGTGTAGCTCCTCTTTGAGATGAGAATGTATGTTGGGGATCTCAATGCCCCCATTTCTAATATCCCTGGTGCAAAAAGCTCGAGGATTGGTTTCTCCTTGGCTATCTTTCATTGTCTCACCTGGAGTATCAGTGAGTGAAGGGAAAAGACAAAGGATTTGCACTGTTAGCCTCTGTCATTGTGTTTCCTGAATCTTCTTATTGTGATAAAGATGATGAGTTTGTGTTTTAGAACACCACAACAGCCCTCCTTTGGCGAGATGACAAATAAGATAAGTGGCTGTCTCTATAATCTATTTTGTTAGTCACTGCAGAAACCTCTTCACTCCCTGCTTCTGAGAAACATGCCACGAGGGGTGAAGAAAAACGACTCTTTGGGGGGAATGATTTGGTCCTAAATATGCCACTGCATTAGGCACAGTGAGCACACTTCCCCATCATACTGGATGCCATGGTGGCAGAAAAGAAGGCTGCTCATGTCTCTTCCCTGCTAGGAGAAACTGAGGCCCAGAAGCGTGATGTGGGTCACATTGGAGCTGAGGAAAACCAGGCGTGATGTTGAGAAAGAGGCAGGACTCAAGTCGTCCCAGGGCTGAGAGCTGAGCTTCTCCTGCAATGTGTCAGCTACACGTTGCAGTGACAAGGGCCCATCAGTGACACATCAGGCTCACGCCACCATTGCCTTACTTTCATGGTCCCTCAGAGCCATTCCCCCACCTGATGCAGATTCCCCCCCATCACACCTCAAACCTCATTAGTGGGAGCTCAGCAGAAAGGGCCTCTTAAATGCCACATGTTCAAATCAGGATTCTGGGACTTAGCACTTGTCTTGCTTTCTCAAAGAGGAAGTTGGAGTTTGTGCTTTTGCTTTGGAGCCCAGAGTTTCTGGGTGAAGAAGAAATGAGGAGTCGTAGGCTGAATAATAATAGGCTGAATAATAACCCCCCAAAAAATATGTCCATGTTCTAAGCCCTGTGACCCGTGGATGTGTCACCTTACATGGTAAAAAGGACTTTGCAGATATGATTAAGTTAAGGCTCTTGAGATTTGAAGATTATCCATGATTATCTGGGTGTGTTAGACTCTCAAGAGTCCGGAGTAGAAGAAGTGATGTGGAAGCAAGACACAGAGGCAGCCAGAGGAATGCTGGCAGTCCCTAGGAACTGGAAGAGGCAAAGGTGCAGATTCTCCACTGAGACCCCCTAAAGTTCCACTGTCCTGTGGACACCTTGACTGTGGCCTTCTGATCCCAGAACTGTTGAAGGATAACTGAGTTTATGTAAGTGCTAAATTTATGGTAACTTGTTACGGCACTGTGGAAAATTTATAACCCAGTGTAACATAGTTTCTGCTTGGAAAATTGGAGTCTTTTGTTCCCACAGCCTCCAGCCTCATTTTCACTCAGCCTCTGAATTTCACAATCCTTCTCTGACTCTAGTAATAGCGATGTGAGACACTGGGAAGATGGAGAGCTAACTCTGACCTCTGTGGAAGGCACGAGCCAATCCAAATCATGTCTGAGGTTCAAAAGAGTAGGTTTTTCAGTCTTGATGTTTAAAAAATGTGTGTGCCTCTGTACTTACTGATTGGCTGCCTGTGTAGTATTTCTGGCTGGGCTAAAACCCAGAAAGGTCTCATGAGAAAGGCCAACCACGTGAGGCTGCCTAACTAATGATATATGGATAAATTCTGGGTAAGCAACTGAATTTTTAGATGCTCTTCCAACCCAAACTTGGGAGCCATGTGAAATTTACACATAATTCCTTCATGGTCTGAGGGAGGAGCAGAGAGTTGTGAAATGAAAAACAAGGGAGCTTGGAGGACAACCCCAGTCATGACCCTGGGGCAGGCGAAATTGCTTAAAATCCCATGGTAAATATCTCCTGCTCCTCAGATGCAGAGCCTTGCAGAGGGAATGGTGCTGACCTGTGCAAGTGTGCACCCTGAGCAGCATTTCATGTGATTTTGCAAAGTTCCACCCTTTTACAGCACACGTCAACAGGATAACCACGTTGCCCAAAAATACCTTCCTTGAAGAAGCCCCTCACAGCCCCAACATTCCTCAAGATAAACATTTTGCAGTGCCACAAAATCTCCCATTATATTATACGTCCTTCCTCACCGTTAATAATCCATTCCTGATTTCTGGGCTTCCTCTCCATTCGCCAAATATATCTTCTCATGAGGTTATTTTCAACCCAAAGGGTCTAGAAGAACCACCTAAGCTGTAGGAAGTACACACATGTCTGGTGAGCATTTCTTTTTCACTCAGTCTTTCTGGGATTGGACTTCTCCATTATGCTGAACAGTATGATGCGTCCCTAGGATCCTATAGAGTGTTGGTAACAACATCGATTTTGTACCTTGCCCTTATGTTTGGGTCTTACTAATATAGCTTGTGTTTGCATGGCTTATTTTCTAACTTTTGACAAGCTGGTTACATTAAACAGTAAATGAAACATTAAATTATGGTAAAAGTTATTTATAGGATCCAACTTATAATACACACACACAGACACACACACACACACATGCTCCTACAGAATCACTGTAAGGCATCAATTTAACTTTGAAACTGCATCTTTGGCACAACATAAATTGCATAAATTATTGCAGAAAAAAATCAAAATAGAAATGCATGAAAAATTAACAAAAAATTACGATAGTTGTAGCTCCCTTTTGCACCATTCCAGCAGTTGGAAATGGTTTGAAGATGGTCAGGTCATCCCTGGGCTGTTGAGATTTGCAGTCAAGAGCGTTGGAAAGAGGTCAACCCTAGTCTGTTATTCTGAACCATCTTTGACATACTTACTGCCAATTTAGTATAACATAAAAGCCTGGACTAATTGACATTAAGTTATAGAATAGGAATACTCTGTGTTTTCAGTAGATCTTAAGCAGAACCACATATGAAGAACTGATCTCTGAAGAAAATCTCCAAAACCAGTGCTTTATCTTATGTGTTACATAAAGAGTAAAAGCATAGGCTGAATCAACGAGCCACGTGACAGGCTCTGCAGATACTTCCTACAAATTGGGGATAGCCACAAACACCCCATCAAGTGACATAAAATATTTTTTAAAAATTTGCTAAAACACTGGAAAAATAAACAAGAGTAGAGTGGATCAGAAATTTGAAGGCATCTCTGAGAGGCAGAAAAGTTTGGGAATGAAAACGAGAAAAGCCTTCATCTAAAGCACATGAAGAAGAACCTTCAATATAGGAGTCTGTGGAAACTGTGGACTTGGTGACACCCCAAGAGTCACTGTACAAAGCAACTTTACAGGAATGGTGCAAACTGGAAGCCTTATTCCCACCAGTGCTGAATAATGGGCAGCATCAGAGTTTTCCCCAGTGGAGTCAGAGGGAGGAGGTTGGAGTCAGGGATGTTCAGAGTCCTAGGAGGGATGCTGAGTTCCACATCCAAGACACAGAAGAGAGCACTCTTTCAATCTGAAGATGCTGGCATTTCTTCAGCTCTGGGAAATAGTCCCCATTATTTCTTTGTTCTTCAGAGTGAAAGACTTAGTGCTAAGCAGGTTAGGTGAAAAATAGAAACATTCAGCCTCATTACGGTTGAATTTTGAGCACTGAGAGTAAAGAGAAATTCCTAAGGGCTTTCAGAAAAAGAAAAGACATCACACGTGCTTATAAAGAGTCAAGAATCACTTGGACATAAGTCTACTCATCAGAAACACTAAGCAGAAAACACTGGAAGTGATATTCCCTAACTTCTGAAGGAGAAGGATTTTGACCATAGAATTGTATACCCAGCCAAACTGGCATCCAATATGAGAGCAGAATAAAGGTATTTGTACTCTGCAAAGTCTCTGGAAGTTTGTTTTCTCTAGTCCCTCTCTGAAGCAATAACTAGAGAGTGAACTCCAGAGAAAGAGTCAGACTGAGCAGACATGGTTTATTATTGATCTGCATTGACTAGTGTAACCTTTTCTGCAGGCTATTTAGCTTCTCAAAACCTCAGTTTTCTTATCCATAAGACAGGGGTAATAAAAAACTTCATTTGTAAGGCTACTGTGAGGATTAGTGAAAATGAATGTAAATGCACCTTGGTCCCTGTTATACAACAGATGAACAACAAATACTTATGCAGTGAATAAATAAGCCATTTTTTGTAGCCATCACACATCCTACCATTGGCTAAGCGTAGATTCACTGGTGCCCATACAGAGTCCAAACCGATTATTTGAAATTGTCATTTCCAGGAAAAGCAGAATCCGATGAATGTAATTAAGATGCGTTTATGCTTTCCTTTCCAATTCTCGATACTTTCACAAATATGAGAAGTTAATAAAATCCCTCCTCACATATTCTGTTCCTTTCCTTGCTGTAATTTCATCTGTATTACACATATTTCCCTGCATTTTTTGTGTATAAGAAAGATAATAAAGATACTTCTAGGAGTAACTAAACTTAGTAATAATAGGGCCATTTTTGCTTGATAATCCCTGATTCTTTGCAGAGACTCTTGCATCTGGCTAATTTTTACAGGGATTGGCAAGCAATGGGAAATTTCTGTTCAATGGTATTATGTTTTTATTGTAAAAAATGTTCAACTCCTTTTCTGCACAACTGATCTGAAGAGGATTAATAAAAGCATATGAAGGGGGACCCAAACAATCGGGAATTTATTTATAAAAAAATTGTGTATTTATTCCTACATGTTTAAACTTTATTCATATTCAAAGTACTTTCCAAGTACTTGATACTTCACCTATCAAGATACTTTTTTCACTGCTAAAAGCAGTTTTTGAACTTGTAATTTTGTTGCCTTTTATTAGTGCTTCTGCCATTTTTTTGTTTCACCACTTCCACACTGGAAAGACAATTTCCTTTGACTTTTTTCATCCAGGGAAACAAAAAAAGGGTCTCTTGAGATGAGATCAGATGAATAGGGAGGGTGAGGCACGGGGTTCCTGCTGTTTTTGGTCAAAAATTTCTGAACATACAGTGCGGTATGGGCAGGTGTATTCTCATGGTGGAAGAACCTCACCTGTTTGCCACAACTCGGGACATTTCTTGGGATACAACTTTCTCAAAACTCCCAGATAAAACTGTAGTTGACCTTTTGATCTGCAGGAAAAAATTCCAAGTATACTACAAGGGGTCTGCCTTCCAAATGATAATTCCAAGATTTTTTGGGTTCCCCTCATAAATCCAAAGAAAAATGACCTTTTAATAACTTTTGACGATCTAAAATTGATGAACATTTTGCATACATCTGACTAGAGTGGGTAAGTCAAGAAAAGGGTAACCAGAGATAATGTGAATTGTTTTTTCTGTGATGGTGATGGTGGTGTTGATGGAGCTTTTGAGAAAAGCTTCTCCTTTATATTAAAAGAAAAGAACCAAAAATTGTGCAGCTTTATGGAAAATAGTATGGAGATTCCATAAAACATGAATCATAGAATGAACATTTAATCCTGCAATTCTACTTCTGGGAGTATACCCAAAGAATTGAAAGCAGGGTTTCAAATAGATATTTATACACCCATGTTCATAGCACCCCCATTATTTACAATAGCCAAAAGGTAGATTGATGGATGAATGAATAAACAAAAGATGCTATAATCATACAATGGAATATTATTCAGCCTTATAAAGGAAGGAAATTCTGATACATGCTACAACATGGGTGAACCTTGAAGACATGATGCTTCATGAAATGAGGCAGTCACCAAAGGACATATACTTCATGACTGCACTTACATTAGGTACCCAAAGAAGTCAAACTCATAGACAAGAAAAGTATAAGGTGGTTGCCAGCCACCTTATGCCTTTATCCTCTATGAATCTGGGTAGAAGGAAAAATTTGAAGTTAGTGTTTATTGGCTGCAGAATTACAATTTTACAAGATAAAAAGAGTTCTGGAGATAGATGATGGTGATCATAGCACAGCAGTATGAATTTACTTAATGCCACTGAACTGCACACATAAAATGATTAAGATGGTAAGTCTTATGTTATACATATGTTACCAAAATTAAAAATAATTTTTAAAATAAAAAGGAAAAACAAAGTGGGCTAGCTTACTCAAGGTATGGGCCTTGACACTGGTATATATTAATTAGCACACATTTTTATTAAAGAACACGTGGGAAAAAAGTAAATGGGAGAGATCTATGATTGATGTCTAACACCATACAGTCATGTATGGGTGCTGTAGTAGATGCCCTTAGTGATCCACCCAGGGCCCCTTTTCAATCCTGTGCATTCAGTTCCAACAGCTGTGGGGATGGCTGCTAACAGTTCACAGCTGCCCCTTCTCCAGAGACATGCTCTCAGCTGATGACAGCCTTGTTGCCAAGGAAACTGTGAATACTCCCACCCCAGAAACAGCTCATAGTCTTCTGTGGCTAGCATTCTTTTACTCAACATTATGATTTTCATTCATGTTGCTCAATATAGTTCCAGAATAGCTCATTCATTTTCAACATGGTATATAATACACCTTTGAGTGAATATATCCACATTTATTTAATCCATATCCTGTCCTTGGGCATTTGAGTTATTTCAGTTTTCTTTTTGCCCATAATGAACAAAGCTACTCTGAGCATTATTATGAAAATGTGCAAGGGTTTCACTAGGGTGTGTACCTAACACTGGATCTGACTTGCAAATACCCAAATTTGTCAGAAACTGCCAGATTTTTTCCAAGTGGTTGGTTGCACTAATTTTCTCCTCTGCCAGCAATATATAACATCTTTCATTGATTCTCAGTCTTCCTGAGATGATGCTATCAAACTTCCAAATGTTCGCCAATGTATCTCATTGTCACTTTAATTATATGGGCTACTCATGAAATCAGGCCCCTTTTCATATATTTATGTCATTCATATTTCTTCAAAATATTGTTCATGTCTTTTACCTAGCTATCTTATGCTCATTTTATTTTAATTTTTAAAATTTTATTTCAATAGCTTTGGGGGTAAAAATAATATATCCTGTCTAAGTTAGATGGGTCCAGAAAAAGCAAGGATAATACAAGGATAATACAATTCATCACATTATCAGATTTCAAAACTAAAACCATGTGATTATATTAATCGACACATACAATTTGACAAATATTCAACACAGATTAACTCTTTTAAAACATCTGGTAGAAGATTGTGTAGAGCCAAAACAAATATGATATTTTTATCACTTAATCACGAATATTTCTAAACACATTCACTGTATGAATCTAGTTATAATTGGTTGTAAGTGTACAGTATCCATTGCATGATGCTGGCTATAATTGGTTAATTATTCAAGCTGTAACATCCATATTATGAATATGCTACAATTTATTTATTCATACTCCTTCCACTTTCAGAAGACTTTAGGTTTTCACAAACATTTCTACTGTGAATGCTGGTGTTTGTGGAAATTTTGGTGCACATGTGCAAGCATTTTGGTTAAAAATATATGAGGCAGCCGGGCTCGGTGGCTCAGCCTGTAATCTCGCACCTTTGGGAGGCTGAGGTGAGTGGATTGCCTGAGCCTGCGGGTTCGAGACCCGCCTGGGCAGCGAGACCTCATCTCTACAATAAATCAAAAAATCAGCCGGGCGTGGTAGTGCATGCCTGTAATTCTGGCTACTCAGAAGGCTGAGGCGGAAGGATCGCTGGAGCCCAGCAGGTCGAGGCTGCGGTGGCCGGGAGCAGCCACTGTACTCCAGTCTGGGTGACAGAGTGAGACTCCAACTCAAAAAAAAAAGAAAAAGAAATATATGAGGATGAATATTTCTAACACCATACAGTGTTGGGTCATAGTGCATGCATATATCCAATTAGTAGATAATACCAAATCATTTTTCAGAGCAATTGAATCAATTTACTCATCTACCAATGTGTGAGAGTTCTAGTTTCTCTACATTCTCACAAATATTTGGTGTTGTCAGTCTCTTTATTTGCAGCCATTTTGGTGAGTGTGCAAGTTATCTGTTGAGTTGTAACTCAAATTTTGGTGATTATTAATGCGAATAAGAATCTTTTATATATTTATTGGTTATTTGAATAAACTCATAAAATGCCCATTCAAGTTTCTTGCTCATTTTTCTGTCTTTGTCATATTTATTCAGAGGAATTCTTTATAAATTTTGGAAGTCTTTGCCAATTTTGTGTGTTACAGATCTCTAGAGCTTGCTTTACCACTCTGTCAATGTTTTTTGATGTATGAAAATTCTTAATTGTACTGAATTCCAATTTATCGGGTTTTATTTGTTTGCTTAGGAAAAAATCTCCTTATCTTGTTTCTTTTTATCTGTTTAAGAAATCTTTTTCTAAGCCAAATTCATTGATGTGTTCTACTTCCTAGAAACTTTGTTGTTTTACCCTTTATGTTTAAGACTATATTTGGAAGTGTGTATATAGGAGTTTATTATAGAAATTTCTCTAATTGTGTTTAAAAATATTCATGGTTAAATGATAAAAGTATTATTTTTTTTGGCCTTGCACAATCTTTTACCAAATATTTTTAAATAGTTAATCTGTGTTGAATGTTTGTCAATTTGTATGTCAATTGATATAATCGCACAGTTTTAGTATTGTAATCTAGTACTGTGATCAACAACATTAACAGATTTTTAATATTGATTATCCCTGGGTTTTTGGACCCATTTTACTTAGTCAAGATATACTATCTATATTGAGGTAGTTTGTGGGCTATTTTTTTGTTTGTTTGTATACTTATGCTTAGGAGTGTGGTCGGCTTGTGATTTTCCTTTTATGTATTTTTCTGGTCTAGATACTTTTTGGTGACAGAGTTTGTCTGGTCTCATAGAATGAGTTGAAGAGTGTTATCTCATTCTAGTCTAAGAGTTCCTATATTAAAATAATCTCTTCTTTTGAAAGTGTGAAACTCTATGGAAAACCATCTGGACCTGGATATTTTAAAACATTACTTTTTAGAAGACAGAGCACTTTCAGGTTCTCTATTTATTCCTGGGTCCATTTTGGTTAGGGACTTTTCTAAAACAATTTCCATTTTATCTAAATTTTTAAGTTTAGTGGCATAAAGTTATTCCTGATATTTTAATACAGTTTAAATACTTTCTTGATCTTTGGCCCCATTCTATTTCTAATATTGTTTGTATCTTTTAATTTTCTCTTACAAAAATGTTGCTGGAGTTTTGTCTATTTTATTTTATTTGCAAAGAACTGGCTTTCATAATCTTCTCTATCTTTTATCTTTTAAGCTATTTTCTTCTACATGTCCTGTGTATTTCCCCCTTTTCTCATATAAAAATACTGCTTTTCTTCATAACACCCCTCCCTTTTCTTTTCTTTTTTTTTTTGAGTCTGGACCTCACTCTGTTGTCCAGGCTGAAAGGCAGTGATGCAATCATTGCTCACTGCAGCCTCAAGCTCCTGGACTCAGGTGATCCTTCTACCTCAGCCTTCCAAGTAGTTGGGACTATGGTTGCACGCCACCATGCCTGGCTTATTTTTTTTAAATGTTTTATAGAGACGAGGTCTCACTATATTGCGCAGGCTGGTATCAAACTCCTGGGCTCAAGTAATCCTCCTGCCTTGGCCTCCCAAAGTGCTAAGATTACAGCCATGAGCCACCACAAATGTTTAGATGCAACATTTCCTTTATAAATATTAAACATTTAAGTCATGGTTTCTTCTTTGATAAATTAGTCTTTTGCAAATATTTTTAATTTCTAAAATCGTCTTTAAAGTCCTTTTTGCAGTTATTGTTGTATAATTTCAATGCTTTGTGATCAGATTTGTATGATTCTTTTGGTCATTTGTATGACACTAATTTTTGAATTTGTTGACTCTCCCACATGGTGACTTGTTTCCTTGTACACATGGGAAAACTTGGACTGTGAATCCATACTTGATAGATATTATTTATTGAAAATCTCAGTGACCTAATCGAGCATAGTTTTCTCATATTTTTTCATTTTTCTCATATGTTATCATACTTTGCTTGGGCTGGGAGCTAGGAGCTACCACTGACTTGGACCAAGTTTAATCCTCATCTAGAGTCTGAGTCTGAATCTGAATCAATTTCAGCTCCTCCATCCTGCCAGTAGACCAAAACTTAGTTCCTGAAGTGCAGTGCTCACCTTTGCATGCAGGGCTACCCCACAGTCCACACATTCTTATCTGCGTATGACTCCTACTCTCACTGCTCAAATGTTGGTATCTCTGGCCACTTTCTGTGCACCCAGCAATGCATTTACAGTTATGCTTGATGAAGGATCTAGCTGATCTGAGTGAAGGACTCTCCTGTATATCTAGTCCGCTTTTCTGAAATGGAAGCTTCAGCTCCCCACTTCATGTGCTCACCTCTCCTCTGTTCTGACATGGTTTTACTTACTGTGTGTGCAAGGTGGTCTTTTGTACAACCTAGCAGTACTGCCTCCAATTATTCACATGTGAACTAAGAGAGAAGCAGAATGGTGAATCTGCTTAATATACTCATCTCCAGCTCCAATGCATTTTTCAAACTCTTGAGGCAGAAACCTTCTTCAAGGCCTCTCCTCTGTTTTCTGGGATACTTTTGCAGAGATTTTGGCATGTGCTCAATAAATATTTGCTGTTTGGCTGAGAGCTGTTTGGCTGTCTCCTAATCAGAATCTCTGATACATTCACTTTTGTTTGTCAAAAAATCAAAAATTAAAAATGTGTAAATTCTGCAGACTGAGAATTTTAATATGTGCAGGAAAAGTATATTAGAATGAAAATACGAGTTTGTGATGTGAAAAGAGGAAATCGTTGATCAAACTACATGGAATTTTTTTTCACTTTGTAAAATTTGGAAGGAATTCAGTTCTGTGATGGGAAAATGTGGTTAAAATTAGCTCTTGCTGCTCCAGGTGTTCTAGTAGGCATTCATAGATTCAAGGAAGGTATGGCAGAGACGCAACTCAGGTGGCCTCACTGTCCCTGCATCCTGGGGTTTACCCAATTTGGGGATATCCTTCTCTGGAGTGGGGGCAGTCCTATGGAAGCTTCTACCCAATGGAACACAGTTAAGATGATGAAATGCACGTGAATACATCATGTAAAGGTATGCCTTGCTGACTTTGAAGAAGGAAGTTGGCATAATATGAGGGTCCTATGGAGAGGGCCATATAGCAGGGAGCCGAGAACTACCTCTGACCAACAGCCAGCAAAAATCTGAGCCCCTTGATTTTGTAGCCACAAGGAAATAAATGCTCCACCCTTCTCCAGTCGAGCCCCCAGAGAAGAGCCCAGCCCTGGCTGACACCTGGATCACAGCCCTGCATAGGACCAGCTAAACTGTGCCAGTGGAAACTGAGATGGAGGCTCAGCCTGTAATCCCACCACTTTGGGAGGCCGAGGCGAGTGGATTGCCTGAGCATGCCGGTTTGAGAACTGCCCGGGCAATTTGGCGAGACTTTGTCTCTACAATAAATCAAAAATTAGCCTGGCATGGTAGCGTGTGCCTATAGTTCCGGCTCCTTGAACGCCTGAGGCAGAAGGATTGCCAGAGCCCAGCAGGTCGAGGCTGCAGTGACTGGGAGCATGCCACTGCACTCCAGTCTGGGTAACAGTGAGACTCCAACTCAAAAAAAAAAATAGAAACTGAGATGGAAAAGTATGTAATGTTAAGCTACTAAGTTCCTGGTAATGCCGTCACACAGTAATAGATGACTTACAACAGATGACAGAAGGACTTGAAAAAAATCTCCTCTTTAAGATAATGTGTCAGTGTTTTTCAAAGAGATGTTAGAGAGTGGGGAAAAAACAGTCCTTTCTTTATCTTTTGGCTCTAGACTCTAGATCAGAATTATGTGACTATCAAATTATAGGGGGATTGGAAACGCTGTGAGGCACACTTGACATGGGAGCCATAGAATTTGGAAGAAAACTGAGCAGTGCCCAGTGAGTTCTGCTGTTTATACCCAGAGAGGTTTCACTTGTGCAGAGCATTGATCAGGCCCTTGCTGAGGATGTATCAGGCTCGGCCATGATCTTCAAGTGCTTACAGAAGTGCTGAAACAACAGCATCTCTCACCCTCACTCCATTCGAGGGAATAGAACATCTGTCTAAATACTAGAGAGATAAGATCTTCAGAATAAAGATATTTGAAGACAGCATGCAGAACACCTTTCTACCTGCTTGCTTACTATAATGTAGTCATTATGGCAATAAATATTTCTAATAAAGTATGAAAATGGATTGTTTGCTTTGCTGCTTGTAGGAATTCTCATTTCTCTTTTTATGATACTGAAGTTGACATTTGCTTACCCTGTATCAGTGGAATATTTAATCAAGTCCAATCTGTAAGAAGCAAGAGGAATTTTTATTTTATTTAAAACCTGTCCCCCATGTGAAAGGTCTAGGAAATAGGACAAGGTTCACGGAACAAGTATGACTGTTAAGAGTTGCAAACACAAATTGGGACTGGGAGGAACCTTTGAAGGCAAGGGCACCATTGCCCTGTGGTCGGCAATTGGGCATGGTCACACAGAGGTAGATTTCAGTTTCAAATCAGTGCCTTTGACACGTGCTTTGGGAATTTATAAAACCTCTGTGAGTAAGTCTCTCTTTATTTTTGTAGTTGCTCAAAAGTATATGCATGCCTTTGGTCTTCAGGAGAAGTTGGTCCTTGCCATTCCCCTGCTGTAAAACCTTCAGTGGCTCCCCAGGGTCTATGGGATTGAGTTCAAGCTCCCGAATATAGCTGACTAGGACATCTGCAATCCTTTTCTTCAAACTTTAGTGGCCCAAGTCTACCTAAGCCCCACCGTGGCTGCAGGCATTTTTGGTTGCACTTCACCAAATGCTTCATTATTGCCATACCTCCATCACTTTGCATGTTGGTCTCTTCTTCTACCTTAGCCCCACATAGTTCTCCTAGTTCAGGGTCAGATGCAAATATTACTTCTTCCCAGAAATGTTTCTTGAAATCCAATCTGTTAGTCTTCCAATCTCTGTGCATTGTATAGCACTTGCATACAACCGGCACCATTCTTGAACCTGACGTTTGTTGATCTTATTTTTTTCAGGCTAGGAGCTGTGCTGTATTTATCACTTAACTCCAGCACATAATACAGTGTCTCTTACACAGCAAGTGCTTTAAAATATGTTTGGATGTGTGAAGTCAACAAATGGTGGAGGCTTTTTAGGGGGACTCATGCTTAGCTGCCATGAGTTCTTCAAGTAGGTGATGTTATTCATTCTGTTGCATTCATTTATTTGAGTGGCAGATATTTTGGTTGTATTAGTTTATGCTTCTGTATTACAAGGCTGAAGTGCCAAATGTTGACAGTTAGCAACTTTGTCTGCTGTCCTTTTGTTTACAGGGGTGCCCACAGTTCCAGATTAAACTGCTCGAGGTTTGGTTCTTTCTGTCGGGATGAGGCCTCCATTTTGGACGTTCTAATGACAAGTTCTAGCCACTGGGAGGTCTGTAATTTGTAAACCAGTGCAGTGCAAGTATGCTCTTGTTCTGCAGATAGCATTCTAGCCTCACAGAAGCTAAATTTACAAATTACTCCCCCTTCCCCTTTCTTTGAATAACAAACGCAGCCACCAGCAAGACCATGCTAACCTGGCCAGTGGGGTTTACAGGGCAGCAGCTCTGTCTGGGCTGGTGGTATTTCTGAGTTTTCCTTGTGTCAGTTTCAGATTTAAGAGCCATCACTTGCCCAAAGGCTGATACAGAGCTGTGAAGACCCAACATTATGGATAAGAAACCACTGGGGTGAGAAAGAGTCTCTTGACACATCACTGGAGACCTTTGTGATATGTGAAGAATAATTGCCATGCTAAGAATCTCGATGAAAACATCTTCTATTTAAAAAAGAAGATAAAATTTAAAGTTATTTTTAAGGCACTCTTCTGTAGCTGCTACTCACCAAGCTGCAGAATTTAAAACTAAATGATTATTGGGCAAGAGCTCGAAAATGTTTCTCATCACCACTTCCAGACCCACAGCTGGAGCTGATCCCCACCAGCAGCTTGCATATTTTACCTGAGGATCAGCTTGGGTTATCTCCGAACCGAGGTGTACCACTTACAAATTAGGAAAGAGTCCTTACTGCCCTAAAGCACTGAGATTATAACCCTTGCTAAAATAAGTACTGATGGTTACCAACAAGAGGGTGAACACCAGATGCAATAGATACTGACATTTTTAGAGCAAGCCTTCTTGCCAGGGACTAAGGAAGTCCTCACAGAATAAATATAGTATGCACTAAAGTCAATTCCTGGGACAAGGGGAAGGATACTCTCTCCTCATCAGAGATAAAAGAGAGGAGTGGCTTTATTGTGTCCTAAGGCTACTGTGACAAACCACCACACATAGGTAGGCTTAAAAAACAGAAATGTATCCACCTACTGCAATTGGAGCTAGAAACCTGAGATCAAGATATTGGCAAAGTTGCTTCTTCCTGAGGACTGCGAGCAAGAATCTGTCTCATGCCTCGCCTTTAGTTTCTGGTTGTTGTTGGCAAACCTTGGTGTTCCACCTCAGTCTCTGCTTCCATCTTCACATGACTTTCTCCCTGTGCTAATGTCTATCTCTGTGTCCAAATTTCCCTTTGTATAAAATATAGTTAAGGTCCATCTTAATGACTTCACTATCATTTGATTATCAGCAGAGACCCCATTTTCACCTATCATCCCCTTCATGGTACTGGGTATTAGCATGTATTTCAACCCACAACAGTGCCCATGTGGAGATTCTGTCTCTTATGGCTAAGCTTCAATGGCCGAGTATCATTCATTATGTGAACTAGCAGATTCCTTGCAGCCCACACAAACCCGGACAACTGAGTTGAGCTTCCAGCATCTTCCTCTGTGCCTTTCTAGGTTATAAATTGCTCTCAAGTCAATCTTCCCCAAACCTCACTTCACCTAACTCACCATCTGCCCAAGCCTCTAAAATCATCCCCTTGCTTGGGGTACCATGATGAACAAGATATCTCTTCATCTGGGGTCCGTGCTCCTTTCCCTGTCATTCCTAGCATGTCTTCTCTCATTAGATATTGTGCTTAGGAACCCTGGCCTTCACCAGTAGCTTGCTCTTCCTGAATCCATGTCCAGTGTGGGCGTTGTTTTACCTTGGAGAGCCTTCTCACCACCCTTCCACCATGAGTGCTGAATCAGCCTCACATTTACTCAAAGGGTGATCACTGCTATGCCAGCAAGGCCAGATGCTTTGCTCTGAGGCCAGCACCCCAACTTCAGCCACTTTGGAATCTCTAGAGTCTGGAAAACCTTGACTGATAGATGGATCAGTCACTGCCCTGTGCAGACAGAGATGGACCTGAACAATATTGGTGTAAAAGCCTGGAGGCAGCCCTGCGCTCATTCCCATCACATTGTCCACACCCCACCCCCCAAGTAGAGGTGTCTCAGCTGGGCATGTGGCTCTTTCTGTAACTCTCTGCCCTTCTTGCAGCTCTGGGCACTGCCAAAGTGGGGGCCTCGCTGCATTTCATTTGAGTTGTGAGTGTCATGGGAGGTTGAACACCATAATGAAATTTAAACCACAGGATCAACTCATTCCAAGATCTTCATCTTGTCTCCATCATTGCAGTGTTATTTCTATTAGAATGTATACAGTTTCCAGGAATGTAAACCCAAAAGAGCATTGAGAATCCTGATCACACAGAGTGAACACCAAACTCCTAGGATGAACCTCTGCCCCCATCTTCAAATATTCAATGTAGGCCAGACATGGTGGCTTATGCCTGAAATCCCAACAATTGGGGAGACTGAGGCAGGAGAATTACTTGAGCCTAGGAGTTCAAGACCAGCTGGGGCAACCCTGAGACACCTGGTCTCCACAAAAAATAAAAAATTAACTGGGTGGGGTGGTGTTCATCTGTAGTCTCAGCTACTAGAGAGGTTGAGACAGAAGGATCACCTGAGCCTAGGAGGTCTAGGCTGCGGTGAGTCGTGATGGTGCCATTGCACTGCAGCCTGGGTGACAGACTGAGACTCAGACAAAAAAAAATCAATGTAATTAAGTAATTGCTCCAAATTATACCTAAAGAAACAAATTATTTGTAAGTAACAACTGAAATTAATACATCTGTCACCTATAAACACCTCTATTACTTTGATACTGTACTTCCCAAAGTGTTCTCCAGATACACTTCCCCCAGTGCTGGGTGTTGTACCTGCCTCTTGCTGCTTCTCATCTTCCAGAATCCTGCATGAATTCAGGCTCTGTCTGCAAGACTGGAAGGTAATTAGAGCTGAGAGTGCTTGGGCTTTTTAGCCATCCCAGCAGTGGCTTCCAAATTTCACTTTTAGCCAGAGCAATCTTGTTCAAATTAAATCTGACAAGTGCTTAGTATGGTCAATGGATACAGCAGGTGGCTTTTGTGGAGTCAAGGCTTGATGCTTGGGGCCTACCCTTGAGCAACTGGTCTACTCTTCATGGTCCCACAAGGGTCCTTGTTCAGGACAGCGTTCCCCCAGAGAAAGGATCTCCAGGGCACTAGCGATGACAGATAAACTACCTGCTTCCATTTCAAGTTCCCAGTTAGTCTAAGGTTTCTCAGTCTTTAGAAATAGTGCTACATGTTAGGTCCTCCTCACATTGAAACAGCAATGGCCTCTGAAATTTCAGCCCACTTGTCCTCATGATGTCTTGAACAGCTTAGCTGTCTGCTCCTACCTCCTGCATCTGAAGACAACTGTAATACTCCTCCTCCCAAAGTCCTGGCTTCAGATGAACTCATCCCTGCTCCATAAACTTCTCTGTAAGTGACATAAGTTCTAGGCTCTCTGTTGGCTCAGTTGCCTGCCTCAGAATCCAGCCATGGTGTTAATATCCCCTGAAAATGTACTGACTAGAATGGAACACCCTTCTCTGATATAGACAGAAGTTTGGCTGCAGACAGAGCATCCATGCATTTTTTTTTTTGCCACCATGTCACACTGTGGCCATTAATCCTTCCTTCCTTGTAAACCTGTATTTCTCTCATCTTGTGCTTGTATAATTGATTTTTTAAAACTCAATTACAGAGTTTTCCATGCATCCCTGTTGAAATTTATTTGGTTTCTTGTCATTCAACCTGACTTACTCTTTTTGAGCCTCCTGCTGTAATAAAGCATGAAGGCACAACTTCTCTTCCCATGCTGTTTGGCCTCCAAAGCTGATATCTCAAGTACCTGTGCAATGATGTTGGAGGTCATGTTGGCGCAGAACCATGCAGCCAGCATCACATCAGGGCTGCCTCCTGGGCAAATAGTAACTCATTGATCGGTACTGCTCAGCCAGATTTGAATTCACTTTTATCTATTGGGCCTGGTTCACATTCCTGCCTCTTGTTCACTCAAATATATAGCAACTGGGTCTTATCTGGGTCCTTAAAATAGCACCAAAGACAAGTGGAGCATGTACCATAACTCCAATTTCATTAATGAGGAGACACAAGACCTTGACTCTGGGCTCAGAATTTCATCACTTTCAATTTGGGTAAGCTGCTTACTTCTGTTCTCTGACTTTGTTTCCTCATGTATAAAATGGAGATTATAAACCCCCTCATGTTTTCTCTGTCCTTGGTTATTTCAGCAAGACCAGCCCTCCTCCAAGGGAACACAGAAAAGCCCACGTGGAAACTTAGCTTGCTTCTTAGCAGTTCTTCCAGAACTGGCTCTATCTTGCCTACCTGGCTTGAAGTGCCCTGGTCCCATCTCCTGGGCTGTTTGGTCTCTATTTCCTTTCTTTGGCAATCCTCATCTCTGGTTTATGGTCATCGTTATATGGATG
>NW_007242581.1:0-771 GCF_000164805.1 Carlito syrichta | reverse complement strand
CAACGAAGTAGCTGGCTGACTAGCCAGCAGGCTTACCAAGCTAGCTACCTAGCTAGACAGCTATAAAGCCAGCTGACTTAACTAGCTGACACAACTAGATAGATTGATTGCTAGCCAGCTGGCTTAACTAGCTACCTACCTATATTTCCCAGTGGCTTGTAAACTGATTTAACTACCTCACTACCTAGCTAAACAGCTAGCCAGCGAACTGACTTAAATAGCTGATTTAACTTGCTAGACAGGTAGCTAGCCAGCTGACTTAACTAGCTAGATACCCTGCTAGGCAGCTGGTTTGCCAGCTGATTTAACTAACTGACTTAACTAGCTCACCAGTTGACTTAACTAGATGAGTAAACTAGCTTGCCAGCTGGCTGGCCAACTGAATTAACTAGCTGACAACCAACTAGCCAGCTGGCTAGACAGCTGACTTAACTAGCTAGCTACCTACCTAGCTATCTAGCTAGCCAGCTGAATAAACTGGCTGACTTAACTAGCTGCCTAGCTGCCATAACTAGCTTACTTATATAGCTAGCTTCCTAGCTGGCCAGCTGACTTAACTACCTAAAATAACTACCTAGACAAATGGCTAGCCATCTGAATTAACTATTTTTTATGTATCTAACCAGGTGGATATCCAACTGACTTAATGTGCTGACTTTCCTAGTTAGCCTGTCGGTTGCCAGGTGACTTAAGTAGCTGACTTAACTTGCAAGCCTGCTGGTTGCCAGCTGATTTAACTAGCTGACTTAACCAGCTAGTCAGCGGCTAGCC
>NW_007242580.1:0-454 GCF_000164805.1 Carlito syrichta | reverse complement strand
GACTTAACTAGTTGATTAACGAGCTAGGCAGCTCGCCAGTCAGGTGACTAAACTAGCTGACTTAGCCAGATATCCAGTTGGTTATTCAGCTGACTTAACTGGCAGTCTACCCATCTTGCCACCTGGATAGCCAGCTGACTTAACTAGCTGACTTAATTAGCTAGCCAGCTGGTTAGCCAACTGACATAACTAGGTCACTAACTAGCCAGCCAGCTGGCTAGCCAGCTGACTTAACTAGCTGACTTAACTACCTGTCTTAATTAGCTTGCCTGCTTTCTAGCCAGTTGAATTAACTAGATTTCTAAATAGCTATCCAGTTGGCTATCCAGTTGAATTAACCAGGTGACTTATCTTGCCAGCAAGCTGTCTAGCCAGCTGACAAAAATAGCAGGCCACCTAGGGAGCCAGATGCCTAGTCAGCTGACTTAACTAGGTGACTAAAGAGCTAGCCAGC
>NW_007242579.1:0-9485 GCF_000164805.1 Carlito syrichta | reverse complement strand
TTTCCTTTTTTCTTACCTATCAAACTAGCAACATGTGAACACTTGTAGTATATGTTTTTATAGTCACTGTTTATTTGACTCCCTATTTTGCATGACAAAGATATTAATTGATCTATCCTTTCCCTTTATCATTACCTCTGTCTCTCCAGTTTCAGTTACCTGGATTTTACATTTACATTTAATTAACATTAACATAATTATCAGATCATCTATATAGCAAAATGAGATAGCTTGTTTTAAAGAGGACACTAAGAACATTACTGAAAATTATTTAGTAGGGAGAATCATGGATATGATCCATGGATTTAATTTATATTCTCAACAGAAGTGAGGAATATATGGTGTTTGACTCATAAGGAATGAGTTACATTTGAGTTTCACCAAGATATATTAAAACATCTATGTCAGACCCAGTAATTGGGGTTGATGGATGAAGGTCCCTCAGTAACCATCAACAATGTGGAACCTAGAACATAACATGTGAAGAAGGGACCTACATGGTCTCATGTATTCTTGGACTCAACTGCTGCAGATGAACCCGAAACTAGGAACTGGGGGAATAAAGGGCCATAGTGATTTTTGTACTTTGGTGAAGCATCCTCATATGCTAATTTTTAAATCACTCTCCTTTGCCAGCTACCACCAGAGAGAAGTATCACAGGTGTTTCATGTCCTAATGGCTGAGGTCAAGACTGCAGGAAAATCACTTACAAGTTATGGAAGGCCCTGTACTTATGTCAGTGTGTACTATAACCTCTTCACGGTGACTAGGTGATATGAAGCTTGTCATTGGGAATTCATGCAAATATGAAGGAAGATGAGATTAAGTCCCTGTTCATAATGCTGTACTTGCAAGGAAGAGGCTGGATATAATCTCAGAACACTCCGTCAACTACCCAGCATCTGCATGTCACCTTTCTAAGGGTCCTCTAATTTTATGCCATTAAATGTGTGGTAGGAGATAGAGATCCATGAAATATTGGCATAAAGGATTTGCCTATCACTGCTTCCAGAGATTTGTATGGAATGAATATTGTCCCCAAATGCAGTTATCTCCAAGTATTTAGAAATCCACATTAATTTAAAGGCCATTTCCACTAGTTCATAAGTAGACTATTCAATCAGGTATATGCAGTTTTTTCCAAATTTCATGTGACTAGAAGATATTTATATAACACACTTAACTAGGATGAACATTTCTTCATCTGAAATGGTTCCACCACCATTTATTTTCCATGATAAACACTGAGCAAATTGCATCCACGCCATGAGACACAAAAAAGCATGGACCTTTGTGACTAGTTTATCAACATTTCTATCATCATTGAATATCCAGCTGCTTGTAATTCTTCTAATTCCTGTATACCCCTGAGCGTCTGCAGAAACATCCTGGATATCTGGACCCTCTTTGGAAAGCAAACTTCAAGACACATAAACTCTCAACCATTCTAGTGGATATTTCTGTTGTCATACATGAAATTCTGTAGTAAAACCCCACAGTTCATGTATAAGGTGTATAATCTTTGTGTACATACTCAGAAAATCTCCCAATATAAATACATTATGGTCTGTGTCTTTGCTCATGAGTATTGGATTCACTACCCATTGTTTCTGTCAGGTTAGGAAGAGAAAATGTATAATATTTAACAACAGAATTTCACATGTAAATTTGCAGAGAAGAAAAGAGCATAGCTGACAGAGGTCAGCCCCAAGCTTCAATAAGCAATTCTCCTAAAATCATCACCTGAATACTACCTTCCAGATTTTTGTAGCAGTAAATACTGGAGTGGGCCTTAGATCTTATGAGTAAGTGGTGGCAGAGAGAACACAGAACCATCTGTCTTTATCTTGTGACCTGGGAAGTGGCTACATACATCCTTGATTTATTATAATAAGGTGCTCATTTGAGTTATCAGAAGTAATTTTACTTGTAATAATAAAGTGGGGAGCCAGTGCTGTTTACAGTTGTTAGTCACCATACCTCTTTGTTAATAAAAATCCTGTGCGAACTCTCACCTCAGACACTCACTGGAAAACCACCCTTTTTCTGCCCCTAAGGTGTGATTAAAGCCATGGTTGTATAAGTTTCTCTTTATGAAATCACTGATGGCTGCCCTGTGTTATATTACTTTAAATAAAATTTGGGATGTGAAACTGACATACTTGGATATCAATCTAAGCAAAATGTTGAATATGAGAACTTGTTCTCCCCCATTGATAACAGAACAACGTGTGAGGAGAAAGATAAATAATAAAATGTTTATAAAAGTGGAACAACATGTTATGGAAAACAAATGAGCTTCTAACTCCTTTCTGGAAACTCATCAAACTGAACAAGATTGGAACTTTTAAATGCACTTTTACATAACAATGACTAGACTAATATGTTTTTAGAAATCAGTAAGTTAAAAATGTGGAAAATAATAAAATGCTAATGAATATATTCACTTCCAAATGTCAGATGTAAACTAATTTATATTCTAATATAAATTTTGACAGGATAAACCCCAGAGGTATTGAAAAATTAATTATGAAATGGTAATAATTATCACATCCTGCTAAGAAACTTGAGGTGATATTATTTTGATGAATCATAAGTATTAATAATACTGTAATCAATGTGTCAAAAGATTTAAGAACTTCCTGAAGAAAACTTTAAATTCTACTTCTCATAGCCAAAACAATCCTTAACAAAAGAAACGAAGCAGGAGGTAACACACTTTTAGACTTCAAAATTTACTAAAAGACTACAGTAGTCAAAATAGTCTGGTATTGATACAAGAACAGGCATATAGACCAATGGAACAGAATAGAGATTCCAGAACCAAAGCCTCAATTTCTCAATGAACACATCATAACAGTCTCCAAAAACAAACTATTGGGGAAAGAAGAATCTATTCGGTAAATGGTGCTTGGAAAACTGACTGATCACAGGTAGATGAAGGAAACAGGAGCTCTACTGATCACCATACACACAAATTAACTCTAAATTGATCAAAAACCGAGACCTAAAAACTCAAATTATGAGAATCTTACAAAATGCAGAAGGCATCATTATAGAGATTAGAATGGAAATCAATTCCTTATCAGAATCGTAAAGGACCATGTCATAAAAAATAAGACACACAAGTGGAACCTCATCAAACTAATGAGTTCTGCAAATCAAAAGAAACCACCAGGAGAGCAGGGAGGCAGCCCACAAAACAGAAAAAAAAGAAGATATTTGCCAACTGTATTCTGACAAAGACCAAATATTTACAAGGAACTCAAATATTCCAAAAGTAAAAAAGAAAACAAAATGAAACAAAACACACACACACACACACCAGCTTCATTAAAAATTGGGCAAAATATGTGAATACACACGTCTAAAAAGAAGATATACAGGCATCTCACAAACTCATGAAGTAGTTCTCAGCCTCATTCAATAGACAAATGCCAATCAAAACCACATTTAGATATCACCTAGCTCCAATGAAAATGGCCATCATTAATAAAACAAACAACACCAGATGCTGGTTAGGATGTGGAGAAAAATTAACACTTCTGCACTGCTGGTGGGAATGCAAATTGGGCAAACTCTTTGTAAGACAGTGTGGCGATTTCTGAAAGAACTGGAAAATGACCTCCCACATGATACTATAGGGAATATGTCAGGAGGAAATCAAATCATTCTATAGAAAAGATACCTGAACATGTGGGGTTGTCACAATAGCAGAAACATGGAACCAATCTTGCTACCCATTGAAACTGGACTGGATTTTTAAACTGTGTACATGTACACAATGGAATATTATGCAGCCATAAAGAAGGACAAACATGAACTTTGGAGAAACGTGGATGGATCTAGAGTCAATAATACTCAGTGGTCTATCACAGAAACAAAGAATAGAATATTCTCACTCATCAGTAGTCCTTGAGCAATTATAATACTATATGAAAGGGTTTGCAGTATTGGTTCCTTGAGCAATTATAATACTATAGAAAGGGCTTGGCAGTACCGTCTCATTAGGCGGAGACAGTATTGGAAATTGAGAGAAACTGCTAGATGAGGGAAGGGCACAATTCATCAACAAGGGTATCTGCATAGTCAAGGTTTGTATGCCGTGCACTCAATTGTACCCAACATCTGTTTAAAAAAAATCATTGGAATAAAATCCAAAAAAAGATAGATAAATAGATAAAATCTACTGCTCTTTGGGTGTACCAAAATAATCTAACAGACTCTTAGGATCTGTAGATCGCTAAGAAGAAAGGAAGAAATTCAGACCTAGTGTGAAGGTTTCAGACACCACAAACAATGATAGTGTTTACTGGGGAGGGTGTTAGCCTCTCTATCCCAAGTATGTGAAGCATAGTTATGGCAGCTATTTCTTCTAATGAGGAGACAGCCACTCACAGTTTCAAAATATAATGTAAGATAAAATAAAGTAATCAAATACAGTAAGAAAACAGGGAAACATAGTCCAAATCTTAGAGTCAATATCTTTTTTATGTTTGCCTAAAAGCTGCATTATGATAGTTGGTACTCATATGTTGGGTGCATATATGTTTTGTATGGGTATTTCTTATTGATGTATTGAACCACCTATATCTTTTTTTTTGAAGTTTTGATTGTTCAAAGTGTACTTTGTCTGATTTTATGATCATAATTCCTGCTTTGCTTTGTTTTCTGGTCACCTGAAATTGTGCTTCCCATCCTCTTACTTTGAGTCTCTGAGTGTCCTTTCTGGTAAGATGAGTCTCTGGGAGACAGTATATTGTTGCCTCGTGATATTTTATCCAATTTTTTTTCCTTTCTATGTCTTTTCAATGGTGAATGTATTCCATTCGCATTCAGGTTAATTGAATTGCCGGAGTTTATTCCTATTGAGGCTCTTATATTTGTTCTTTTTCCTGTTTGTTTGTAGTCTTTCTTTTAATTTTTGGGAAGATTCATGTGTGTTTTCAATCTTTTTCCTGCACTCTTTTAAGAACTTTGTGGGATTTTTTTTCATTTTTTCTCTGTTTAATAATTCTTAAGTGTGTCTTTTAGAGCTGATCTAGAGGCAGCCTAAGAACTTAGGGATTGAATGTCTAGGAAATATTTTAATTTTCCCTCCCTACTAATGAAGCTTAGTTGGGTAGGTTTTTCTTGGTTAAAAGTGTTTATCTTTGAGAAGTTTGAAGATTGCTTCCAAGATCTCCTTGTCTGAAGTGTTTCTGTAGATAAATCTGCTACTATTCTAACTGACCTTCCCCAGTAAGTAGTCTGACATTTTTTATCTTGCTGCCTTTAGGATTTTTTCTTTTATACCTACTTTGCTTAGGTGAATTATTATGACTCTAGGATTTCGTCTTCTTATTTGTTGTGTCACAAGGGTTTTCTGAATCTCTTGTGTTTGAATGTTCACATCACTGATGAGATGAAGGAAGTTTTCTGAAATTATTTCATGGAGTTTTTGTTCCAGTGTGATCTCTGTCTCTCTCTCTGCCCCAGGAAGTTCAATTACTGTTAGTTTTCCATCTTGGAATAATGACTAATCTCTTGAAGGTTTTGTTCTGTTTTTATAAGTTTCTTTTCCATGTTTTTGACATTGTGAGTCGGTTCCATATTTTGGTCCTCAAGCTCTGAGATTCTTTCTTCTGATTGGATATTTTGGCCTTTTAGTCTTATCAGTTTGCTACTTATACAATTCTCAGTATTCTTCACTGCCCTTATCTCAGTTATCATCTACATCATTATTTCTTCTTGTCTCTCATCGATTCTATTTATTCTATTAATATCTTGACATCTGGGCTTGTAGTTTGACACCAGTCATTCTGGGGGCTCTTCAGTTTTTGTGATGTGAAGTATGTTTCTCAGTGTGTGCCTCCCAGGGGTCTTTGTGAGACTTATATCCTTCTTTTGTTTTTGCTTTCTTTGTGTAGATTTTATTCCCTCCTCGACTTTTTTTTTCCTCCATTTTAGTATTTGAATGTTCATATCACTGATGAGATGAGGGAGGTTTTCAGAGTTGTTGTGTTTTCTTTAACTTCTGTTTGCTCAGTCTCTTATTTTTCTCATTTGGATCATCTGACATTTTATGACTGAAGCTGGACTGTGTTTTGAGGGACGGACTTTTTAGCAGTTTTGAGATTTAATTGGGTGGGTGATGTAACATCTCTCTGCGTATCCCAGTAGCCACTGACATGTGTGTGGTCACCCTGGAACCCGCTTCCTACTGACTTATAATCTTTCCAAGCAGTGGGGTATAGGTTTGCCCCCTGGAAGGAAAATCAGGCAAAAAAAAGAAAAACCATGGGAAAATGAAGGAGGGGGACAAGAGGAAGGTGGAGAGAGAGGAGAGTAAGAGGAAAAATGGGCAAATATGCCATCTAACCCATCAAAAGAGCCACATGTACAGAAAACGATAACTAAAACATACAGATAATCACATAAATACACAATCTAACAAACACCTGCCTACTGAAGTATTCTTACCATGCACAAACCACAAGTCTGAGAAATAGAAATAAATCAGTAAAATAACAGAAAAAATGCAAGTTTAAAACCTTATCAAAACCAGAGATAAAGGAAAAAACACAGTATAGCACCACAAACAAACAAAATGGGCAAAACAAACAGAGAAAAAATAAAAACAAAGAACCAAACTCAAACTGACGTCATTCCTGTAAGTTCATAATCCTTTCATGTCTGATTTCTAGCACCTCTAGATATGGTAGCTTGCAGCTTGAATCAAATGTCCAGGCCTACTTTAGAAGGAGGGTGGATCAGATGTGTATGCACACTGGTTGCTCTCTGCCAAGTCTGCCACTCAGATCTGACCTGTTTGTGTCCAATTCTGTATAGGAGAGGAGATTCTGTCTCTACCTGTTTGATGAGATTACCTTAGGTGCCATGTTGTAGGCTAGATGGAACTGGGCAGGGCATTGAAGTGATCTGATGGTTCTGGGACAGAGAAAATGACTGGTGAGTATTTCCTCACCACGCATTGGGTTCCTCTCTGGCTCTCCCCATTCCTCTCTCTCCGCTGATCAGATCTGAGGCTCCCGCAGATATACTGCATGAGGTGATGGAGTAGGTCAGGCTCCAGGTGATTAGACTCAGCCAGTTTCAATATTCTCTTTTCAAGAGCAGATGACCCTGCCTGCCATGCTCCTATCTCAGGGCAGTGGGAACTTGCAGTTGCCCTCAGAATGGTGTCCTGGGTGAATGAACCTGGAGTCTTTCCCCAGATGGGCTTTCACTCTCCTCCCAGCACATGCCTACCGATGCAGAGAGTTTTTATGGACGCCTTTTTTGTGGAGACACTCACAGTTCGGCCTGTACAGTCACCTCTTAAGCTCCACTAATAAAAACCACTATTTTAAATGCCAATGTTAGCTTTTTGATGCTAGTTGTGTCGTATATATCATGGACTACTTTGCATATCACAAAGTTTTAGCTCCTTCAGAGAATCCACAAGAAGCCTATATGTCTCTGTATGTAGGTCCTCTACCTTTCTCACAAGGCATGTGACCCTTAGTTGCTGTTCTTTGCATGTTCTTTCTCCTGTGGCACAACCAGCCTGCCCTCAGTGGGTAAATCTGGTGATCCCTAGAGTGCCTCCAGAAGCACCAGTATGTGCCTCAATTGAGAAGGGTTTTTGACATTCTCAGCACTCTTTTCTCTATGTGTGTGTCTTGCACAGTAATATATGGCAGTGTCTGAGGCCTTCAAGATTCTCCACTACATGTTGGCAAATTTGTCAGAGCTGTCTGCAGATAGTGGTGTGGCCTTGGAAGGTTGGCCTGTAGTGGGTATCTGAGTCACTAGAATCTATCATCTTCATCCCCACCAGAATTTTCACGTATTTGGCACAGCTACCTGTGCAGTGGCCAATAAAGCTACATCCAGAATTCTTAGAGGACATACTCAGAGACTCCCTAGACATTTTCAGTCCTGTCCCAGACTGCACCAGCTTCCCCTGGGCACAGACACTTGTGCAGGATACACAGTACTTGAATCAGTGCTTCCCCATGCCTAGCCACATTGTGACCCAGGATCTAGGTGAGACTACCTGGGAGAACACTCAGGAGGAGGGTGACGTGGTTGACAGACCCCATGCTGGAGATGGACAGAAAGGGAGACACTGAGATCCCCGGGTAGTCAGTGAGACTGACTCACTTTGGGGACAACCCAGAGCCTAAATGGGAAGTTAAACTACTGATTTTGCATAATTATCGCCCAGTCATTCCAAAAATACACGTCTGGATACATAACTAAGAATCCTAGAGGCAGGTTGCTAGCCGACTTTTGCTTTTTTCAGGGGACGAATAAGGTCACAGTAGTGTCACGACCTGCCATTCACATGCTGCCATATTCTGATTTATGTCACTGTAGGACCAGATAAAAGATGTATCCAACACCATCTTCTGGTTACCATGAGCAATCCATAAGAATCTACTTGGAATTCATTGTGTTTAAAACAAATTGCCAATCTCTGATGGATAAACCTGAGAATGGTCAGAAATAGAGAATTCTTATACATATATGTCTGTTAACAAGGACTGTCACAAAAGACTTTTCTTCACAATTGATATTTTTCCCATCACTGTGAATATGTGCTGGTCATCCAGTTGAAGTCAGAACAATTGTCCCTAGTTCAACAATCTTCATCTTTATTAATTTGCCATATTTTACCTGTGAATGTTCAAAATTTAAAAAAACTTTATTTTCACTTTTCTTGGTGTAAGATAATCTGTTCTTCTCTTCATTTTTAATGATAATTTTTCATTTGAGTTTCTGAATTCCTCCAGAGAAAAATTAACAGAAAATATGTGTTTATGTACCCAAAATGCTAGAGGACTTGAAAGGATCACCATTTTTACAGTCACTCTTATTAGTGTATTTTTAGGACCTTGGTGTCTACTCTTTTACGGCCTTCCTTAATACTATTCATTTATACCATTTTACACATATCTGCATCATGGAGTGTGTCCCTGGTATATTTCCTTTACCACAGTATATTTCATGATGTGGGTAAGGAGCATATTAGATGATGACCATGGTTATCATCATAAGGCTAAATACAGCAGGACTTGTGTATATAGTACCAGCCTCTACATTTCGAAAACCAGCTTACAATTTCTAAGATTGCGGAGATCCTCATTCTCTGGGTAAATTGATCTTATGCAATCTGTTTTTCGGTGATCCAAGAATGCTATCCATCAGGAGATGCTTGCTGTGTATTAGGATCAGCTGTGCCATGTGCAATATTTCTATTGGAGCCATGAGTCCAACACCCATCATAAATTGTTCCTCCTTTCTTCTGCTCAAAGAGGCAAGTAGATGCTGCTGCATTAGTCATTCTCACAATACACTGGTAAATGTCCATTATCTGAAATGCCAATTAATGACATTAATTACATAAAAAAGTCACAAGTTTTCCACACTGTTCTCTTTGCTCTAAAGGACTATCTGATTCCATTTCCTGGGATAAATTCTGGGCTGACGTTGTTTG
>NW_007242578.1:0-6043 GCF_000164805.1 Carlito syrichta | reverse complement strand
CATCACATTTAGATATCACCTAGCTCCAATGAAAATGGCCATCATTAATAAAACAAACAACACCAGATGCTGGTTAGATGTGGAGAAAATTTAACACTTCTGCACTGCTGGTGGGAATGCAAATTGGGCAAACTCTTTGTAAGACAGTGTGGAGATTTCTGAAAGAACTGGAAAATGACCTCCCACATGATACTATAGGGAATATGTCAGGAGGAAATCAAATCATTCTATAGAAAAGATTCCTGAACATGTGGGGTTGTCACAATAGCAGAAACATGGAACCAATCTTGCTACCCATTGAAACTGGACTGGATTTTTAAACTGTGTACATGTACACAATGGAATATTATGCAGCCATAAAGAAGGACAAATATATGGACTTTGGAGAAACGTGGATGGATCTAGAGTCAATAATACTCAGTGGTCTATCACAGAAACAAAGAATAGAATATTCTCACTCATCAGTAGTCCTTGAGCAATTATAATACTATAAGAAAGGGCTTGGCAGTATTGGTCCTTGAGCAATTATAATACTATAAGAAAGGGCTTGGCAGTACCGTCTCATTAGGCGGAGACAGTATTGGAAATTGAGAGAAACTGCTAGATGAGGGAAGGGCACAATTCATCAACAAGGGTATCTGCATAGTCAAGGTTTGTATGCCTTGCACTCAATTGTACCCAACATCTGTTTAAAAAAAATCATTGGAATAAAATCCAAAAAAAAGATAGATAAATAGATAAAATCTACTGCTCTTTGGGTGTACCAAAATAATCTAACAGACTCTTAGGATCTGTAGATCGCTAAGAAGAAAGGAAGAAATTCAGACCTAGTGTGAAGGTTTCAGACACCACAAACACTGGTATTGTTTACTGGGGAGGGTGTTAGCCTCTCTATCCCAAGTATGTGAAGCATAGTTATGGCAGCTATTTCTTCTAATGAGGAGACAGCCACTCACAGTTTCAAAATATAATGTAGATAAAATAAAGTAATCAAATACAGTAAGAAAACAGGGAAACATAGTCCAAATCTTAGAGTCAATATTCTTTTTTTATTGTTTGCCTAAAAGCTGCATTGTGATAGTTGGTACTCATATGTTGGGTGCATATATGTTTTGTATGGGTATTTCTTATTGATGTATTGAACCACCTATATCTTTTTTTTTGAAGTTTTGATTGTTCAAAGTGTACTTTGTCTGATTTTATGATCATAATTCCTGCTTTGCTTTGTTTTCTGGTCACCTGAAATTGTGCTTCCCATCCTCTTACTTTGAGTCTCTGAGTGTCCTTTCTGGTAAGATGAGTCTCTGGGAGACAGTATATTGTTGCCTCGTGATATTTTACCCATTTTTTTTCCTTTCTATGTTTTTTCAATGGTGAATGTATTCCATTCGCATTCAGGTTAATTGAATTGCAGGAGTTTATTCCTATTGAGGCTCTTATATTTGTTCTTTTTCCTGTTTGTTTGTAGTCTTTCTTTTAATTTTTGGGAAGATTCATGTGTGTTTTCAATCTTTTTCCTGCACTCTTTTAACAACTTTGTGGGATTTTTTTTCATTTTTTCTCTGTTTAATAATTTCTTAAGTGTGTCTTTTAGAGCTGATCTAGAGGCAGCCTAAGAACTTAGGGATTGAATGTCTAGGAAATATTTTAATTTTCCCTCCCTACTAATGAAGCTTAGTTGGGTAGGTTTTTCTTGGTTAAAAGTGTTTATCTTTGAGAAGTTTGACGATTGCTTCCAAGATCTCCTTGTCTGAAGTGTTTCTGTAGATAAATCTGCTACTATTCTAACTGACCTTCCCCAGTAAGTAGTCTGACATTTTTTATCTTGCTGCCTTTAGGATTTTTTCTTTTATACCTACTTTGCTTAGGTGAATTATTATGACTCTAGGATTTCGTCTTCTTATTTGTTGTGTCACAAGGGTTTTCTGAATCTCTTGTGTTTGAATGTTCACATCACTGATGAGATGAAGGAAGTTTTCTGAAATTATTTCATGGAGTTTTTGTTCCAGTGTGATCTCTGTCTCTCTCTCTGCCCCAGGAAGTTCAATTACTGTTAGTTTTCCATCTTGGAATAATGACTAATCTCTTGAAGGTTTTGTTCTGTTTTTATAAGTTTCTTTTCCATGTTTTTGACATTGTGAGTCAGTTCCATATTTTGGTCCTCAAGCTCTGAGATTCTTTCTTCTGATTGGATATTTTGGCCTTTTAGTCTTATCAGTTTGCTACTTATACAATTCTCAGTATTCTTCACTGCCCTTATCTCAGTTATCATCTACATCATTATTTCTTCTTGTCTCTCATCGGTTCTATTTATTCTATCAATATCTTGACATCTGGGCTTGTAGTTTGACACCAGTCATTCTGGGGGCTCTTCAGTTTTTGTGATGTGAAGTATGTTTCTCAGTGTCTGTCTCCCAGGGGTCTTTGTGAGACTTATATCCTTCTTTTGTTTTTGCTTTCTTTGTGTAGATTTTATTCCCTCCTCGACTTTTTTTTTCCTCCATTTTAGTATTTGAATGTTCATATCACTGATGAGATGAGGGAGGTTTTCAGAGTTGTTGTGTTTTCTTTAACTTCTGTTTGCTCAGTCTCTTATTTTTCTCATTTGGATCATCTGACATTTTATGACTGAAGCTGGACTGTGTTTTGAGGGACGGACTTTTTAGCAGTTTTGAGATTTAATTGGGTGGGTGATGTAACATCTCTCTGCATATCCCAGTAGCCACTGACATGTGTGTGGTCACCCTGGAACCCGCTTCCTACTGACTTATAATCTTTCCAAGCAGTGGGGTATAGGTTTGCCCCCTGGAAGGAAAATCAGGCAAAAAAAAGAAAAACCATGGGAAAATGAAGGAGGGGGACAAGAGGAAGGTGGAGAGAGAGGAGAGTAAGAGGAAAAATGGGCAAATATGCCATCTAACCCATCAAAAGAGCCACATGTACAGAAAACGATAATTAAAACATACAGATAATCACATAAATACACAATCTAACAAACACCTGCCTACTGAAGTATTCTTACCATGCACAAACCACAAGTTTGAGAAATAGAAATAAATCAGTAAAATAACAGAAAAAATGCAAGTTTAAAACCTTATCAAAACCAGAGATAAAGGAAAAAACACAGTATAGCACCACAAACAAACAAAATGGGCAAAACAAACAGAGAAAAAATAAAAACAAAGAACCAAACTCAAACTGACGTCATTCCTGTAAGTCCATAATCCTTTCAGGTCTGATTTCTAGCACCTCTATATATGGTAGCTTGCAGCTTGAATCAAATGTCCAGGCTACTTTAGAAGGAGGGTGGATCAGATCTGTATGCACACTGGTTGCTGTCTGCCAAGTCTGCCACTCAGATCTGACCTGTTTGTGTCCAATTCTGTATAGGAGAGGAGATTCTGTCTCTACCTGTTTGATGAGATTACCTTAGGTGCCATGTTGTAGGCTAGATGGAACTGGGCAGGGCATTGAAGTGATCTGATGGTTCTGGGACAGAGAAAATGACTGGTGAGTATTTCCTCACCACGCATTGGGTTCCTCTCTGGCTCTCCCCATTCCTCTCTCTCCGCTGATCAGATCTGAGGCTCCCGCAGATATACTGCATGAGGTGATGGAGTAGGTCAGGCTCCAGGTGATTAGACTCAGCCAGTTTCAATATTCTCTTTTCAAGAGCAGATGACCCTGCCTGCCATGCTCCTATCTCAGGGCAGTGGGAACTTGCAGTTGCCCTCAGAATGGTGTCCTGGGTGAATGAACCTGGAGTCTTTCCCCAGATGGGCTTTCACTCTCCTCCCAGCACATGCCTACAGATGCAGAGAGTTTTTATGGACGCTTTTTTTGTGGAGACACTCACAGTTCGGCCTGTACAGTCACCTCTTAAGCTCCACTAATAAAAACCACTATTTTAAATGCCAATGTTAGCTTTTTGATGCTAGTTGTGTCATATATATCATGGACTACTTTGCATATCACAAGGTTTTAGCTCCTTCAGAGAATCCACAAGAAGCCTATATGTCTCTGTATGTAGGTCCTCTACCTTTCTCACAAGGCATGTGACCCTTAGTTGCTGTTCTTTGCATGTTCTTTCTCCTGTGGCACAACCAGCCTGCCCTCAGTGGGTAAATCTGGTGATCCCTAGAGTGCCTCCAGAAGCACCAGTATGTGCCTCAATTGAGAAGGGTTTTTGACATTCTCAGCACTCTTTTCTCTATGTGTGTGTCTTGCACAGTAATATATGGCAGTGTCTGAGGCCTTCAAGATTCTCCACTACATGTTGGCAAATTTGTCAGAGCTGTCTGCAGATAGTGGTGTGGCCTTGGAAGGTTGGCCTGTAGTGGGTATCTGAGTCACTAGAATCTATCATCTTCATCCCCACCAGAATTTTCACGTATTTGGCACAGCTACCTGTGCAGTGGCCAATAAAGCTACATCCAGAATTCTTAGAGGACATACTCAGAGACTCCCTAGACATTTTCAGTCCTGTCCCAGACTGCACCAGCTTCCCCTGGGCACAGACACTTGTGCAGGATACACAGTACTTGAATCAGTGCTTCCCCATGCCTAGCCACATTGTGACCCAGGATCTAGGTGAGACTACCTGGGAGAACACTCAGGAGGAGGGTGACGTGGTTGACAGACCCCATGCTGGAGATGGACAGAAAGGGAGACACTGAGATCCCCGGGTAGTCAGTGAGACTGACTCACTTTGGGGACAACCCAGAGCCTAAATGGGAAGTTAAACTACTGATTTTGCATAATTATCGCCCAGTCATTCCAAAAATACACGTCTGGATACATAACTAAGAATCCTAGAGGCAGGTTGCTAGCCGACTTTTGCTTTTTTCAGGGGACGAATAAGGTCACAGTAGTGTCACGACCTGCCATTCACATGCTGCCATATTCTGATTTATGTCACTGTAGGACCAGATAAAAGATGTATCCAACACCATCTTCTGGTTACCATGAGCAATCCATAAGAATCTACTTGGAATTCATTGTGTTTAAAACAAATTGCCAATCTCTGATGGATAAACCTGAGAATGGTCAGAAATAGAGAATTCTTATACATATATGTCTGTTAACAAGGACTGTCACAAAAGACTTTTCTTCACAATTGATATTTTTCCCATCACTGTGAATATGTGCTGGTCATCCAGTTGAAGTCAGAACAATTGTCCCTAGTTCAACAATCTTCATCTTTATTAATTTGCCATATTTTACCTGTGAATGTTCAAAATTTAAAAAAACTTTATTTTCACTTTTCTTGGTGTAAGATAATCTGTTCTTCTCTTCATTTTTAATGATAATTTTTCATTTGAGTTTCTGAATTCCTCCAGAGAAAAATTAACAGAAAATATGTGTTTATGTACCCAAAATGCTAGAGGACTTGAAAGGATCACCATTTTTACAGTCACTCTTATTAGTGTATTTTTAGGACCTTGGTGTCTACTCTTTTACGGCCTTCCTTAATACTATTCATTTATACCATTTTACACATATCTGCATCATGGAGTGTGTCCCTGGTATATTTCCTTTACCACAGTATATTTCATGATGTGGGTAAGGAGCATATTAGATGATGACCATGGTTATCATCATAAGGCTAAATACAGCAGGACTTGTGTATATAGTACCAGCCTCTACATTTCGAAAACCAGCTTACAATTTCTAAGATTGCGGAGATCCTCATTCTCTGGGTAAATTGATCTTATGCAATCTGTTTTTCGGTGATCCAAGAATGCTATCCATCAGGAGATGCTTGCTGTGTATTAGGATCAGCTGTGCCATGTGCAATATTTCTATTGGAGCCATGAGTCCAACACCCATCATAAATTGTTCCTCCTTTCTTCTGCTCAAAGAGGCAAGTAGATGCTGCTGCATTAGTCATTCTCACAATACACTGGTAAATGTCCATTATCTGAAATGCCAATTAATGACATTAATTACATAAAAAAGTCACAAGTTTTCCACACTGTTCTCTTTGCTCTAAAGGACTATCTGATTCCATTTCCTGGGATAAATTCTGGGCTGACGTTGTTTG
>NW_007242577.1:0-754 GCF_000164805.1 Carlito syrichta | reverse complement strand
TTTCTTTGAACTTTGTCAAGATGGATATGCTTCCTGTTAAACACAGGTGAAAATGGTTTAGAGAAAAATGTTCAACATACGTTGAAAAATGGAAGGTTTTAGCTTGTCGTGCTTGTAGTTTGCAGGACTACATTCACTTTCCAGTATTTTTTTTTCTAAAGCAATAGCTTTTTTCCATTATTGCTAGCTTAATAATTTTGTCTCTGCTCTCATTTACTATTTTAAATCCAAATTAAATATTTTAAATCAAAATAATTTTTCAGTTAAAGTCCTACTGTTTCCTATTCGTGTCCTTAGAAATAATATTTTTTTACAATTCTCTACAGCCCACTTCAGCAAGAAGTGGTTACAGAAGACTTATCTTCACTCTAGTTTGCCAGGATAATTAGAATATTTCCAAGAGCAGGAATAGACAAATAAAAGAACAAACTGAGAACCAAAAGCCATTTTTTATCTTGTTCTTAAACCATGCATGTATGACCAGTACTGCCACCTCCCCTCTGTCATCTCCACCTTTGGTAAATCACATCCACTGTTGGATGAATCTGGCCCCCATCTTGCCCTCCAGGATGTTTTGCAGGGACAGGTCAAGATAAGCAACATTTCCTGATGTATATTCTTTTCTTAATCTCTAATATATATATATATATTATATTATATATAATACACACACATAATATAATATAATATATATAATATATAAACTCAGAACCTGTCATTCTCAGAAAAACCACAGGTTTTAATTTCTTACTAG
>NW_007242576.1:0-840 GCF_000164805.1 Carlito syrichta | reverse complement strand
GGGCACAACTGGAACTCAAGTGGCAGTGGCCATGGCCATTTCTCTCCTCTGAGGGAAGTCAATACAGAGCTCACTGCTGTAGGGCTCTGTCACTAAGCAACCACCTCTCTGAACCAAGTCATCACAACATATCTTGGGTGTTTTCAACCAAGATTTGATGTTCTTAACCAAAAAAGAAAAAAAGGGCAGGAAGCGGCTATTTGAGGAAATAATATATATATTTGACAGCACAAGGCAGGTAATTGCTTGCATCTCAATGGTTGAGACTCTGTCAGCTTATTCATTATTAAACCAATTTTTCAGAGTTTATAACTTGGAAGTAAATATGTACTCCAGGCAGAAACCTGGCATATGAGGTCTTTGTCCAGAGAAGAGGATTTGAGCAGATTTGGTCAGATCAGTTGGGAGATTGTAAAGAAAAACTGTCCTCAGTGTGGAGATGCATCTGGTGCTGTGACAAATCACCCCATTTTGGCTGAAAGAAAGTTAGAAAAAGGGAAAAAGTTAGGGGTAACTTATTCAGAAAGCACCTGCCTGATGTTCTTCACATGGCAGTGTCTATATATGAGTCAAATTATGTGGGCAAAGACTATTTGCCCAATGGGAGTTGGAGACTAAGGGAAGGAATTCCGTCCCTCTAGAAATAACTCAGAAGAGATATAAAGCTCTAGGAACTATGCCCACGTTCCTAACATTGCTGAGAGAATTCACAAAACCTGATTTCTAAAGGCTTTTCTGTACTGCCTGTGAAATAAGCTAAACCAGCTAATAAAATCAAATTGCTAGCAAAATAACAGTATCAACCAGCTTACTCCATTTTCTTGAAGCTTCCATCTTAGT
>NW_007242575.1:0-753 GCF_000164805.1 Carlito syrichta | reverse complement strand
TTGTGGTGGTCATGGTGGTTGGTATTACTACTCTCTGTCAGGCAGACTGGAGCACAGGGGCCTGCTCTCAGTCAATGCGGCCTCCACCAACTGGGCTCCAGCGATCCTCCTGATGTGGTCTCCAGAGTGTCCTGAAAGACAGATATGTGGCAACACGCTCCACTCATTTTTTTGACTTCTTGTAGAGACGAGGTTTTGCCAAGGTGCCTGGGCTAATCTTGAACCTGGGGGCTCAGGCCATCCTCTTGCCTTGGCCTCCCAGAGCACTGGGATGACAGGCGTGAGCCCGAAGCCTGGCCTTGACATCACTCTCAGGACCCGACTGTGAGGTCTGCTCCCTTCTTTTGACCCAGGACCCCAGAGAGGCACTTCTTGGAGGGAGTACTTCCTGGAGGGAGCACTGGATGCAGTGGCTTGTCTCCACTGGGGCGCCCACCATTCTGTCCACCTTGTTCCCATGGTGGACCCACTTGCTTCTCCTAGGATCCACCACAGGGAAAGGTAGGATGTGACTCTCAACCTTTGAGGGGGTGTAGATGATCGGGCGACACAAACCTGTCTCCTCAATACTCGCAGATACTGAGATGGGAAGATGGCTGGAGCCCGGGAGCTCGAGACCAGGATGGACACCATAGCAAGACCCTACCTCGACCACAAGCAAAACCTAGAAAATCTTAGGTGAGGGTAGGCCTCGGTGGGAGGTTCTCCTCCGACCCAGAGTTCAAGAACAGGCAGGAAGACCAGGATGTCAAC
>NW_007242574.1:0-965 GCF_000164805.1 Carlito syrichta | reverse complement strand
ATTACACTCCACACAACCACACTTACCACCCAGTGTGAGGAGTCACCCTCAGGGATGGGAGATGAAAAGGCACTTTTCAGCCTGTGGTTTGCAGGAGATTTCAAAGAAGCCACTTGGCATGTCCATCCCCACCTATGGCCACACACCACAGAAGGCATGCCTTACCATTCACACCCATACTCCACAGCAAAAACATGTGTGATTTCATGGAACAGACGGTCCCAAACTAGGGTGGCCATTGGGCACAGAGTGATCAAGGCTGTCCTGCATTGCTTACACCAGGCTAGGTTCTGGTCACCCTGTCTGCCACATCTGTGTGGGGGGAGGGTCCCTTCCTCTCAGTATTTTTCCAATGTCCCCCACCAACACAGACCTTTCCCTGGGTGCTGTGGACGCCCGTTGTGATGCACGTGGAGGGGTCTTTTTTGTCACCAGAATCTCTGTCATTGGGCTGGGATGCATAGGAACAATCATGGCTCCTGGGGCCTTGACATACGTGGCTCAGGTGGTCCTTCCGCCTCAGCCCCCGAGCAGCCAGGACTCCAGGAGCCACCATGCCTGACTTGATTTTGGGGACCTCTCACCAAGATGAGGTCTGGCCACGTCATGTGGGCTGGATCCAACATCTGATTTCAGCCAGCCTCTCACCTCGGCCTCCAAAGATGCGGGACTGACGGCTGTGAGCCACGGTGCCCGACCTGGACTTTCAAGTTCTATCGGGTTGGCTACACAAAGGAATATCCCAGGATGGAGTCTACTGCATCCCGTGAAGCTGGGACCACTGGCGCCACCATGTGTGAACTCATTGTTTGTGTTCTGGGATGCAATGGGGACTTGCTACGTGGCCCAGGCAGTCTCAAACTCCAGGACTCCTGCGGCTCTCCACCTCAGCCTCCCAAAGCCTCATACCAATTGACTGCTGATCTAATGTCATTCGGGAACTCTGGGCCCAAGACTGGGGCTTC
>NW_007242573.1:0-760 GCF_000164805.1 Carlito syrichta | reverse complement strand
TTCTACATCCTTAGCAATATGATGTGTAGTTTCCTGTATATGACGACCTCCATTACCCAGCTTTCTGCTGCATTCTGCAGTATGCCAGGACAGTTCCTGGAGACAGAGAATTCCAGTTTTTTGGATATCAAGAGAAAGACGTCCATAATGTTCTTTGGGAAGAGGAATCCAAGATTCCTGGTTCCACTACAACAGACCTCCCCAAAATGTGAAATCTTCCAAAACCAACATCCCAATTCCGACCTGCCCACCCACAATAATTTTCTGTACTTTGAGGTCAACTGAATCGAGGAATTTTGTACCAATACCTTTTGATTCTGGAGAATATGATTATGGTCATAGATGGTCCCAGGAAACAAAAGGATTTCTAGGGCCAAATCCATGATTAGAACTAACAAGAGGACCAGAAATATCCTGCGGATTTGTAATGACTGATTTAGGATATCCACGGAGCAAGTAGCTCTGAAAATGTAGGGAACCAGAGGCCCATGTTGCTGATTAAACCTTATCAAGAGTCCTTGTAGATTCCGGAAAATGAGAACTGCTAGAACCGGATTTCCTTTTTATTCTGAGTAAGATGCCCTGATTTTTCCGTTCGATTTGGATTCCAAATTCAGTACATCAAAAGACAGATGCCCAGAAATTTCCTAGGGACGTGGATTCTATGATTCCTGTTAACCATTGAAAGTACGTAGTAAACATTTGGCAGTGCAAAACCCTTGTCCCGTCTCAAAATAAAAAGTGACACGGAAGGGGACGG
>NW_007242572.1:0-1639 GCF_000164805.1 Carlito syrichta | reverse complement strand
CGTCTGTTGCTAAAAACAAGGGTCTGAGTTATAGGATTCATCAGACCGGAAATGCTACAGGATATTTTTCTGATGGCTAAAGAAGGATTATGGATTCGAGTCATGAATGTGGGTAATAGCAGTCCACATAAACAGGAAACTACATGGCCTCTTGCTAAGAAAAAAGAAGAAATCTGTTTTCCACGGTTCCTCTATCAAAAAATCTACAGGACATCTTACTAAGGGCTAAACAAGAATCAGAGTTTCAAAACAGAAATTTAGGGAAAGAGAGTCTTCGCATACAGGACACTACACAGCCTCCAACTAAGGCTGAATAAAGAATGTTTGTTGTACGAGTCTTCAATCCAAAAAATTCCCAGGGTTTCTTCTATGGCACAAACAAGAAAGAGGGCTTCGAGCTCTCCAAATATTTCAAAGCAATTTATCATGTGGACATTACGAATCGGTCATTTCAGGATTCCAGCAACATTCTGGTCCTCTTGAAAGTTGTAAATGGCTTGGGCACTCCAATTCAGTTAGGGTCCTCGGAACAACTAAGGCCAGATTTCAGGACAAATGGTATCTTCTTGTCATATGTGGATGTAACTCTTTTCTTAAGGTGAACCCTGTAATCCATCTCCTTGTGTTTCTCTTCTTATTGTGAGAAGGGACAAGGGTTTTACAGTTGCCAAATATTTAGTATGTATTTTTAAAAGTAACCAGGAATCATGAATTCCACGTCCCTAGGAAACTTCTGGGCATCTGTCTTTTTGTATACAGAGTTTGGAATCCACATCGACAGGTAAAATCAGGGCATCATCTGAGAACCAAAAGGAAATCTAGTTCTAGGAGTTCTCATTAACCGGGATACTCAGGGACTCTTGATAAGGTTTAATCAGCAATCTGGACTTCTAGGTCCATACATTTTTCAGAGCTACTTTCTCCGTGGATACATTAAATCTGTCATTACAGATGCACAGGAAATTTCTTGTCATCTTCTTAGTTGTAACAAAGTACTGGTTCAACAAATCCTTTTGTTTCCTGGGAATATCTACGACCATAATCATATTCCCCAGAAGCAAAGGTCCATTTTTACAAAATTCCTTGGTTCAGGAAACCTCAAAGTACAGAAAATTCTTGTGGGTGGGCAGGTAGGAATTGGGATGTTGAGTTTGGGAGATTCCACATTTTGCGGAGGTCTTGTGAAGGGGAACCAGGAATCTTGGGTTCCAGTTCCCAAACAACATTATGGACGTCTTTCCCTTGATATCCAAAAAACTGGAATTCTCGGTCTCCAGGAACTGTCTTGGCATCCTGCAGTGTGAAGCAGGAAGTTGGGGGTAATGGAGGTCGTCATATACAGGAAACTATACGTCATATTGCTAAGGAAGTATAAGGAATCTGCCTTATATGAGTCCTCAATCCCAAAAACTACAGGCCGTCTTCCTAAGACATAACCACGAATCAGATTTTTGAAGTAGGAATCTGGGTAATTGGAGTCCTCACATACAGGAAACTTCACTGCCTATTGCTAAGAAAGAATAAGGAATCTGCGTTACTCATGACCTCAATCCCCAAAAAACTTCAGGTCATCTTGCTATGGGATAAACCCTTATTCAGGGTGTTTTCGAGCATGAATCTGAAAAAAGGAGTCCTTATT
>NW_007242571.1:0-687 GCF_000164805.1 Carlito syrichta | reverse complement strand
GTATAGCAGTCCTCATATGCAGAATCTACATGATCTCTAGCTAAGGAGAACTAAGAAAGCTCTTTTACATGGTTCCTCCATCACAATACCTACATTACATCTTGGGCATCTGCATTTTTCTATACAGAGTTTTGTAATCCACATGGACAGGGAAATTCAGGGCATCTTGCTGAGAAAGGAAAGGGAATCTGGTTATTGGAGTTCTCAATCGCCTAAATCTACAAAGTCTCTTGATAAGGTTTAATCAGCAATCTGGGCTACTATGTGGCTAAATTTTTAGTGTGTCTTTTGAAATGGGACCAGGAATCTTGGCTTCCAAATCTTCAAGAACTTTAGGGGAGTCTGTCTCTTGATATCCAAGCAAATGGAATTCTAGGTCACTAGGAAATATCTTGGAGTCTTGCTGAGAAGGAAGCAGGAATTTCAGTAATGGGAGTCCTCATATACAGAACACTACACGAACTGTTGCTATGGAAGAATAAGAAATCTTGGTTACATGAGGCCTCCATCCCAAAAACCTACAGACCGTCTTGCTAAGAGATAACCACCATTCAGGTTGTGAGAGTAGGAATCTGGATAATGGGAGTCCTCATATACAGGAAACTGCACTGTCTATTGCTAAAAAAGCATAAAGAATGTGGTTTACACGTGTCCTCAATCCCAAAAACACTTCAGTGTGTCTTGCTA
>NW_007242570.1:0-893 GCF_000164805.1 Carlito syrichta | reverse complement strand
TTCAGGACTCCAGCCACATTCTGGTCCTCTGAGAGTGTAATCAGCTATCTGGTAGTACAAATGCATTATGTTCCTCTGGACAAATAAGGCCAGATTCCCGGAAAAAAAGTATCATCTGCTGTATTTGGATGTAACTTTGGTCTTAAGATGAACTTGGTAATCCTTAAATTTCCGTTTGTACTTTATTTGCAGAGGGAGCGTGAGTCTTGCACTTGCCAAATATTTAGTACGAATTATGAAAATGTAAACAGGATTCATGAATTCCAGGACCCTAGGAAACATCTGGACATCTGCATTTTTGTACACAGAGTTTTGGAATCCACATAGACAGGGAAAATCAGGGAATCTTGCTGAGATCAGAAAGGGAATCCGGTTCTTGGGGTTCTCAATTGCCTAAATCTACAAAGTCTCTTGATCAGGTTTAATCAGCAATCTGGGCTTCCATGTCGCCACATTTTTAGTGTTTCTTTTGAAAAGGGACCAGGACTCTTGGGTTCCAATTCCTCAAGAACTTTATGGGAGTCTTTCTCTTGATATCCAAGCAACTGGAATTCTAGGGTACCAGGAAAAATGTTGGCGTCTTGTTGACAATGAAACAGGAATTTCAGTAATGGGAATCCTCATATAGAGAAAAATAAACGACCTGTTGCTATGGAAGGATATGGAATCATGCTTACACGAGTCCTGCATCCCAAAAACCTACACAACGTCTTGCTAAGAGATAACCACCATTTAGGTTTTGGAAGTAGGAATCTGGATAATGGGAGTCCTCAAATACAGGAAACTGAACTGTCTATTGCTAAAGGAGAATAAGGAATCTGGTTTACACGTGTCCTCCATCCCAATAAAACTTCAGGGTTTCTTGCTAAGGGCTAAACACGAATTTGGGTTTT
>NW_007242569.1:0-736 GCF_000164805.1 Carlito syrichta | reverse complement strand
TTTCCAGTTCCCAAAGATCATTACGGACGTCTTTTCTTGATATCCAAAAACTGGAATTCTCGGTCACCAGGAACTGTCTCGGCATCCTGCACAGTGAAGCAGGAAGCTGGGTAATGGAGGTCGTCATATACAGGAAACAACACGTCATATTGCTAAGGAAGTATAAGGAATCTTCCTTATATGAGTCCTCATTCCCAAAATTACAGGCTGTCTTCCTCAGAGGTCACCATGAATCAGGTTTTTGAAATAGGAATCTGAGAAATGGGAGTCCTCACATACAGGAAACTTCACTGCCTATTGCTAAGTAAGAATAAGAAATCTGCGTTACTCAGGTCCTCAATCCCAAAAAAGCTTAAGGTCATCTTGCTATGGGCTAAACACTAATCATGGTGTTTTCGAGCATGAATCTGGGAATTGGAGTCCTTATTTACAGGCAACAACATGACCTTTTGATCAGAAAGAATAAGGACCCTGGGTTACACAAGTCCTCAATCCCAGAAACCTACAGAACATCTTGGAAAGTTCTGAATAGAATCAGAGTTTCGAAGCAGGATTTTTCTAATGAGTGTCCTATTATACAGGAAAATACACAGCCCCTTTCCAAGAAAGAAAAAGAATCGAGGTTATAGCATACCTCAGTCAGAAAAATCAACAGGCCATCTGGTGTTTGTTAAATAATAATCAGGGTTTATGAAGCTGGAACAAAAGTAACAGCAGTCCTCATATACAGAATCTA
>NW_007242568.1:0-773 GCF_000164805.1 Carlito syrichta | reverse complement strand
TAGACCCAGTAATGGTGACAGTGTGCCATGTAAGTTAGCTATATTATTTATATTACTTATATATTCTTTCTAAACATAGCTTATATTGCTTATATATATATATTACTTATATATATATTACTTATATTACTTATATCACTTATACTTTACTTAATACATTGGCTTATTATTACTTGAGCTTTCTACATTTCTATAAGGAAAAGAAAACTGTGACTATGTTCAGGCTTTATTTCAGTATTCTTAACTTTTAAGGAAAACTTTAGAGAGAGGTGCAGCAAGAGTGGCAAAAAGGAAGGGTTTTTAATCATCATAATTATCATTAGCATTGTCTGATATAATCAATTATATTGCCGATCTTTTTATCAGTCTTATTAAAGCCTAACAAGTGTTATTAGCATTTTTAACAGTCAATTGTTTTACTAAAATTTTTGCTGCCTCTTTGCTAGTAATTACTCGTTTGATGGTGGTGGTTATTTTAGAAATGAAATCCTCGTAATTTTTATCTGCCTTTTGCTTTATCTTAGACAAAGAAAGAGTTTAAGTGGAATTAGCAGGCAACTTTTCTGTACAAAATCTAGAAAATAGTTTACTTTATCTTTGCTTACATTAACACCTTTATGTTTTAATGCTTTAGACATGATTCAATATAGTTTGCCTTTCTTTGGAGCCGCAGTTCCCCATAGCTGTAAAACACCGATATATAGTATATCTCTACAAAACTGAATCGCTCTTTATGGCGATAACGAGTCACGCAGTCCGTTGGCGACACTATA
>NW_007242567.1:0-5524 GCF_000164805.1 Carlito syrichta | reverse complement strand
TAGAATAGACTTCTTTGGTTAAACCATATAATTAAGATGATAAAATTTCCATCAGAAAGATTTAAACAGTAATAAGCATTCATAGAAAACTTTAAGTTTTGTTTAAGCAGTTAGTTTCCTTTTCTCAGATTATGACTTTAGTTCCTTTTCCTGAAGGCCAATTTTAAGATCCTTTGTTTAGTATAACGAAATTTTCCCAGTGGTGTTGGTTTTGCTTCTAATATGACTATAGGAAACTTTACACGTAGCCATGTATTAATATACTAGGAAAATAGACTTAAGTTTTGGGTTAAAGTTGTAGTTTTATTAAAATAGAATGAGAATTATAGTGTTAATATTTTGAAAATCATACGTCAATGATATTTATAAGATATAATGATAAGGTATTAGCTTAATAAGTTATAGCATAGTATTAAAGTCCAATCACTAGATCATATAAAAATTAAAGTTTAGATTTATGAAACTCATATAAGTCATCTTAAGGAATAAGTTTTGAATTAATTGTTATAGAATTACAGGGCACTATGTTGAATCATAATAGGTTAATGGAATAAATAAAAATTAAGTCATTTAAGTAAACTTATAGATTATTGTATAGTGTTAAGTTGATAATATCAATCATTAAAAAATATTAGGAGCGAGACCTCATCTCTACAATAAATCAAAAAATCAGCTGGGCGTGGTAGCGCGTGCCTGTAATTCCGGCTACTTGGAAGGCTGAGGCGGAAGGATCACCAGAGCCCAGCAGGTCGAGGTTGCGGTGGCCGGGAGCGGCCACTGCACTCCAGTCTGGGCGACAGAGTGAGACTCCAACTCAAAAAAAAAAAAAAAAAAATATTAGGAGTCAGTGAACTTGGATTGAACCTAGAGTTAACTTAGAAAGTTTTTGTATTAATCAGGGTTTAGAACAATGAGTATAATATGAATGATTTATTGAACACTATGGAAGACACTTTGAACGAACTGTATTAAAATTGTGCACCTGTGACCTTGATGTGAGTTTTGTGAAGCACGTCAGGCATCATGGAGTTCAAATTCTTTGCTTGGAACTTGCAAGTCTCGTGATGGTCTTGTGATGCATAGTTTGTAAAGCGTGATATACATCATGGAATTTGTACCCCCCCAGCAAGTAATTATCACACTGCTGGAAGGTATAGAAAATAGTGTATAATTTGGAAGGAGCCTGAGTAAAATTTGGACTCAGTCCTGGTCAGACTGATCCTAGAAGAACTGCATCCGAGTGGTCTCTTCTCTCCGTCTTGACAGTCTGGTGTGGTTCCTAACCCTCCCTCCTAGGTTGGAGCCGGTACTCCAACAGCTTTGGCGCCCAAACCCAGGGACCTGACTCCGGTAATTGTATATATATGTTCCCCGATTGTTCATTCATTTCGTTTCAGGACAGACCTTGCCTTAGGGTCCTGCAGCCCCCCTGGAGTGCGCGGGTTGATACGCAAGCAGATTGGTTGTATAGTGTCGCCAACGGACTGCGTGACTCGTTATCGCCATAAAGAGCGATTCAGTTTTTGTAGAGATATTACTATATATCGGTGTTTTTACAGCTATGGGGAACTGCGGCTCCAAAGAAAGGCAAACCTATATTTGAATCATGTCTAAAGCATTAAAACATAAAGGTGTTAATGTAAGCAAAGATAAAGTAAACTATTTTCTAGATTTTGTACAGAAAGTTGCCTGCTAATTCCACTTAAACTCTTTCTTTGTCTAAGATAAAGCAAAAGGCAGATAAAAATTACGAGGATGTCATTTCTAAAATAACCACCACCATCAAACGAGTAATTACTAGCAAAGAGGCAGCAAAAATTTTAGTAAAACAATTGACTGTTAAAAATGCTAATAACACTTGTTAGGCTTTAATAAGACTGATAAAAAGATCGGCAATATAATTGATTATATCAGACAATGCTAATGATAATTATGATGATTAAAAACCCTTCCTTTTTGCCACTCTTGCTGCACCTCTCTCTAAAGTTTTCCTTAAAAGTTAAGAATACTGAAATAAAGCCTGAACATAGTCACAGTTTTCTTTTCCTTATAGAAATGTAGAAAGCTCAAGTAATAATAAGCCAATGTATTAAGTAAAGTATAAGTGATATAAGTAATATAAGTAATATATATATAAGTAATATATATATATAAGCAATATAAGCTATGTTTAGAAAGAATATATAAGTAATATAAATAATATAGCTAACTTACATGGCACACTGTCACCATTTACTGGGTCTACTCGACTAAAATCTTTGAGTTCCCACTAACAAAAAAGCTTTCATTAAGCTAGAGAATGCCTATCTAAATTTCATAAAAATGGTAATCCTTTAAATCAAAAACAAGCCACCCCTGGGAGTACCGGACTGAACTTGTGTTCCTCCACCATAACAATATTAACTCCGACCATTCTGGTAACACCAATTTCTGTGGGAGAAGGGCCCTCTCCCAGAAGGAATAATGAGTGTAATATTAGGCAGAAGTTCCTTGTCTTTACAAGGAATTTCCATTATTCCCGGAGTGGTGGATTCGGATTACAGATGGGAAATCCAAGTGCTTGTTGCTCCCCCTAACAAAACTGTTCAGTTTAACAAAGGTCAGAAAATACCCCAGTTGCTGCTCCTGCCTTATCATAAAACTGGTAAAATTAATTAGCCTGCCTAGAGGTTCAAATATCTCTGAATTTGACTCTAGCGATGTTGCTTTTTTTTGGCTCAGGAGGTTGCTAACCCTAAACCTCTATATATACAAGGAGTTAAGATTAAAGACTTATTGGACACTGGAGCTGATGCTTCCTGTATTGCTGGGAAAATTGGCCTGCTACTTGGTTTACTCAAAAAGCTCCTTTAGGACTCATAGGCATTGATCGAGTACCCTCAGTAGCCAATAGCTCTAAAAATTTTAAATTAGACAAATGAGACTTCAAAAACTTTTTGCCCATACGTTATTCCATCTATCCCCTTTACATTATGGGGAAGAGATATTCTTGCTCAAATAAGCATGCATTTATATAGCCCTAATGATAAAGCTTCAGCACAAATACTGTAGATGGGCTATGATCCCTTTAAGGGACTTGGCAAAGACGACAGGTAATGCAGGAACCTGTCCAAGTTAATGAAAAGACAAATTAAGCTGGTATTAAATTCATTGTTTCCAAGACCCTATTAACTGGAAAGCCAAAAAACCGGTTTGGTTGGAACAATAGCCCATGCCCTTAGAAAAGCTAAGGCAGTCAAAAAACTAGTTTTACAACAATTAAAGGCTGGTCATATAAAGCCTTCTCCTAGCCCCCCTGAATGGCAACCACTAGCCCTGAAAACACTCCTAAGTTTTGTAATTAAGGAAAAATCTGGTATATGGAGACTTTTACAGGATTTAAGAGCTATTAACACTACTATGGGAGCCATGGAATGTTACAGCCTGGATTGCTATACCTGTTAACTTTAATATTATGGTTATTGATTTGCAGAATTGTTTCTTTACTATACCTTTAAGCCCAGAGGACTGTAAACAATTTACATTCAGTTTACTTTCTGAGAATTCAAAAACTTTGTTCCAACTCCAGGAGGAGTCAACTCTCAAGGACTGAGACCTAACATACTATGACAAATGGATGTAACTCGTTTTCCCAGCTTTGGAAAATTGTCTTATTTGCATATGACTGTAGATACATTTTCTCATGTTATTTTAGCTTCAGCAAGAACTGGAAGAAGCCTACAAGGACGTGGTACAACATTTTTTCTTTTGCTTTTCACAGCTAGGTATGCCAGAGCAACTTAAAACCAACAACGAGCCGGGCTCCGGTGGCTCAGCCTGTAATCCCGCGCCTTTGGGAGGCTGAGGTGAGTGGATTGGCTGAGCCTGCGGGTTCGAGACCCGCCTGGGCAGCGAGACCTCATCTCTACAATAAATCAAAAAATCAGCCGGGTGTGGTAGCGCATGCCTGTAATTCCGGCTACTTGGAAGGCTGAGGCGGAAGGATCACCAGAGCCCAGCAGGTCGAGGCTGCGGTCGCCGGGAGCGGCCACTGCACTCCAGTCTGGGCGACAGAGTGAGACTCCAACTCACAAAAAAAAAAAAAAAAAAAAAAAAAACCAACAAAGGTCCTGCATATAAATCTAAATCTTTCCAGGAATTTTACTCCTAATTTAATATTTCTCATTTCACAGAAATTCCCTACAATCCACAATGTCAAACCATAGTTGAAAGAGTTCACCAAACTTTAAAAAATCAATTAAGTTATAAGAGGGTGAGTTCAAGTATAGCTCTCCTCACCACATATTGAATCACATTTTATTTGTTATTAATCATTTAAATTTGGACTCTTCAGCCTATTCAGTTATGAATAGACATTGACATCCAGAAGAAAGTACAAAACCTCTGATAAATGGAAGTCTTTTTACAGGAAAAGGGGAGAGCCTGCTTTATTTTGGGCTCAAGTCAAACTTGTTACTAATCATAATTTTTCTTATGAAGGACATTCCAACTCCCTCCCTATTTGTTTTTATAATAATTCTGCTTTTAATAATTACCAGCTTTCTTGCTTAATGTCTACCTTTAAGGCTCTGAGTACAGAAAGCCCGTATGAGGACAATATCAAGGACGGTTGGCAACTGGAGATGTTAATGCCTGGAGGAATCGCCCCTAGCCGTGCGACTAGACCTTCATCACCTCTCAGCGTACCTGCTTGCCCCTTCGATGATACGAAAAAGGACTGGTCACTCATACGGCGAGATGCTGGCTTCCCGAAATGGAGAGACAGTGCTTATAACTCTAAGGTGGACTATCCTGTACCCGGTGAAAAATTATATATTAGTGACTGGGGTTTTAATGGCTCTACACTTGCCACAGCTAGAAGGCACCCGCATGGATGGGCTACACCCATGTTTCTAAGTTCCCTATCCTCTAATCATTCATTACAGACTCAGCTTTATTCATTGTTTGCAGCAACAGGTCCTGTAACACTTTATTATCCTCATTCCGGTTTTACAACCTTTTTACAGGCTTGTGTTGATTCCCCATATGTTTTGTTAACTGCTAATGCTCATTCTATTTACTCGGTAATATATAATTTTGGTCATTTTGAAATTAATTGTGAAAATTGTACTTTGTCTAATTGTATTATTGGTAACCCATAGGAAGTATTTCTGTTAAAGCATCCTTCTTACGTGTTTGTGCCTGTTCAGCTACCGGAACCGTGGTATTCTTCTCCAGGTACTTATATTTTAGAACAAGCCACAGCAATGTGAAGTAGGCCTTCTAGGTTTGTTGCAGCTTTAATCTTGGGAATTTCTGCACTAATTTCTATTATAGGATCTGTGGCCGCTTCTGCAACTGCTTTAGTACAGGAAGTGCATACAGATGATCATGTGAATGATTTATCTCAAAATGTTAGCATAGTTTTATTTACTCAAGAGCAGATAGATAAAGGTATTATTGATAGGTTGAACGCTTTAGAATCAGCATTAGTATATATAGGAAATCAAATACAACACATGAGGGATCAGATGTCTGTAGCTTG
>NW_007242566.1:0-771 GCF_000164805.1 Carlito syrichta | reverse complement strand
AGGTGGACTATCCTGTACCCGGTGAAAAATTATATATTAGTGACTGGGGTTTTAATGGCTCTACACTTGCCACAGCTAGAAGGCACCCGCATGGATGGGCTACACCCATGTTTCTAAGTTCCCTATCCTCTAATCATTCATTACAGACTCAGCTTTATTCATTGTTTGCAGCAACAGGTCCTGTAACACTTTATTATCCTCATTCCGGTTTTACAACCTTTTTACAGGCTTGTGTTGATTCCCCATATGTTTTGTTAACTGCTAATGCTCATTCTATTTACTCGGTAATATATAATTTTGGTCATTTTGAAATTAATTGTGAAAATTGTACTTTGTCTAATTGTATTATTGGTAACCCATAGGAAGTATTTCTGTTAAAGCATCCTTCTTACGTGTTTGTGCCTGTTCAGCTACCGGAACCGTGGTATTCTTCTCCAGGTACTTATATTTTAGAACAAGCCACAGCAATGTGAAATAGGCCTTCTAGGTTTGTTGCAGCTTTAATCTTGGGAATTTCTGCACTAATTTCTATTATAGGATCTGTGGCCGCTTCTGCAACTGCTTTAGTACAGGAAGTGCATACAGATGATCATGTGAATGATTTATCTCAAAATGTTAGCATAGTTTTATTTACTCAAGAGCAGATAGATAAAGGTATTATTGATAGGTTGAACGCTTTAGAATCAGCATTAGTATATATAGGAAATCAAATACAACACATGAAGGATCAGATGTCTGTAGCTTGTCAGCTCAATTTAAATGGATTTGTGT
>NW_007242565.1:0-3029 GCF_000164805.1 Carlito syrichta | reverse complement strand
GAATGGAATGGAGAGGAATTGAAGGGAATGGAGAGAAATAGAATGGAGACAAATAGAAAGGAATGGAAGGGAGAGGAATGGAATGGAATGGAGAGTAATGAAATGGAATGGAGGGGAATGGAATGCAATAGAATAGAAAGGAATGGAATAGAATGGAGACGAATGGAAAGGAATGGAATGGAGAGGAATGGAATAGAATGGAAAGGAATGGAGAGGAATGGAAAGGAATGAAATGGAAAGGAATGGAATGGAATGGAATGTAGAGGAATGGAATGGAATGGAGAGTAATGGAATGGAATGGAGAGGAATGGAATGGAATGGAATGAAATGCAATGGAATGGAATGGAGAGTAATGGAATGGAATGGAATGAGATGGAGAGGAATCGAATGGAATGGAAAAGAGAGGAATGGAATTTAGAGGAATAGAATGGAATGGAATGGAAAGGAGAGGAATAAAATGGAATGCAGTGGAATGGTATGCATGGGAATGGAATGGATTGGAATGGAATGGAATGGAGTGGAATGGAATGGAGAGGAATTGAATGGAAGGGAATGGAGAAGAATGGAATTAAATAGAAAAGAGAGGAATGGAATAGATCGGAATGGAGAGGAAAAGAATAGAATTGAAAGGAGACAATGGAATGGAGAAGAAAGGAATGGAAAGGATAGAGAGGAATGGAATGGAATGGAATGCCATGGAATGGAATGGAAAGGAATTGAGAGGAATGGAATGGAATGGAATGGAATAGGAAGGAATGGAGAGTAAAGGAATGTAATGAAGAGGAATGGAATGGAATGAAATGGAATGGATTGGAATTGAGAGTAAAGGGATGGATTGGAATGGAAGGGAGAGGAATTGAATGGAAAGGAATGGAGAAGAATGGAATGGATTGGAATGGAGAGGAATCGAATAGTTTGGAATGGAGAGGAATAGAATAGAATGCAATGGAGAAAAATGGAGTGGTATGGAATGAATAAGAATGGAATGGAATGGAAAGGAGAGGAATGGAATTGAATGGCATGCCATGGAATGGAATGGAATGAAATGGAATGGACTGGAATGGAATAGCGAGGAATGGAAGGGAATGGAATGGCATGGAATGCAATGGAATGGAGAGGAATGGATTGGAATGGAATGGAGTGGAATGGAATGGAATGGAATGGAGAGGAAGGGAACAGAATGCAATGGAGAGGACTGGAATGGAATGCAAAGATATGGAATGGAATGGAGCTGATTGGAATGGAATGGAGAGCAATGGAATGCAATGGAAAGGAAAGGAATGGAATGGATTGGAATGGAATGGAATGGAATGTGGAGGAATGGAATGGAGAGGAATGGAAAGGGTTAAAACGGAGAGGAATGCAGATGAATGGAATGGAAAGGAATTGAAAGGAATGGAATGGGGACGAATGGAATGGAATAGGGAGGAATGGAGAGGAATGGAATGGAATGGAGAGGAATGGAATGGAATGGAGAGTAATGGAATGGATTGGAATGGCGAGGAATGGAATGGAATGGAATGGAGAGGAATGGAATAGATTGGAATGGAGAGAAATAGAATGGAATGGAATGGAAAAGAATGGAAAGGAATGGAATGGAGTGCAATGGAATGGACTGGTGAGGAATGGAATGGAGAGGAAAGGAATGGAATGGAGAGGTTTTGAAAGGAATGGGATGGATAGGAATGGAAGGGGGGAATTGAATGGAATGGAGAGTACTGGAATGGAATGGTATTGAGAAGAATGGAATGGAATGGAGAAGAATACAATGGCAAGGAATGGAGATAAATGGAATGAAATGGAATGGAATGGAATGGAGAGGAATGGAATGGAATGCATTGCAATGGAGAGGAATGGAATGGAGAAGAATGGAATGGAATGCAAAGAAATGGAATGGAATTGAGTGGAATGGAATGGAGAGGAATGGAATGGAATAAATTGGAGAGGAATGGAATGGATTAGAATGGAATGGAGAGGAAAGGAATGGAATGGAAAAGAATGAAATACAGTGGAGAGGAATGGAAAGGGTTAAAATTGAGAGAAATGGAAAGGAATGGAGAGGAATCGAAAGGAATGGAATGGAATGGAATGGAGAGGAATGGATTGGAATGGAATGCAGAGGAATGAAATGGAATGGATTGAGAGGAAAGGAATGGAATGGAGAGGAGTGGAATGGAATGAAATGGAGAAGAATAGAATGGAATGGAAAGGAATGGAAGGGAATGGAATAGAGAGGATTGGAAAGGAATGGAATGGAATAGAATGCAAAGAAATGGAATGGAATGGAGTGGAATGGAATGGAATGGAACGGAGAGGAATGGAATATAATGGAAAGGAGAGGAATGGAATTGTTTGGAATGGAATGGAATGGAATGGAGAGGAATGGAATGGAGAGGAATGGAAAGGGTTGAAATGGAGAGGAATGGAGTGGAATGGAAAGGAATTGAGAGGAATTGAATGGGGACGAATGGAATGGAATGGGGAGGAATGGAATGGAATGGAGAGAAATGGTATGGAATGGAATGAAACGGAATTGAATGGAGAGTAATGGAATGGAATGGAGAGGATTGGAATGGATTAGAATGTAGAGGAATGGAATGGAATGGAGAGGAATAGAATAGATTGGAATGCAGAGAAATAGAATAGAATGGAATGGAGAAAAATAGAGTGGAATGGAATGGATAGGAATGGAAGGTATTTCAATTTAGAGGAATGGAACTGAATGGAATGCCATGGAATGGAATGGAATAGAATAGAATGGAACAGAGAGAAATAGAATGGATGGAATGGAATGGAATGGAGTGGAATGGATTGGAATGGAATGGAGAGGAATGGAATGGAATGGAATGCCATGGAATGGAATGGAGAGGAATGGAATGGAATGGAATGCCATGGAATGGAGAGGAATGGAATGGGAATGAATAGAATGGAATGGAATGGAGAGGAATGCAATGAAATGGAAAGGAGAGGAATGGAATGAAATTGAAAGGAATCGAATGGAATGGAAAGGAATGGAATGGCATTGAATC
>NW_007242564.1:0-666 GCF_000164805.1 Carlito syrichta | reverse complement strand
AATGGAATGTAGTGGAAGGAGTTTGAATGGAGGAGAATGGAATGCAGTGGAATGGAATGGAATAGAGTGAAATGGAATGTAAAGAAGAGCAATGAATAGAATGGAATTAATTGCAGAAAAATCGAATTGAATGGAGTGAAATGGAAAGCAATGGAGAAAAATTGAAAAGAATGGAAAGAATGTACAGGAAAGGATTGCAATGGAGATGAAGGACATGGTGAGGAAAGGGATGGAATGGAATAGAATAGAATGGAATGGACATGTGTAGAATGGAGAAAAAGAAGAATGGAATGGAATGGAGAGGAATGGCATGTCAAGGAACTGAATGGAGAGGATTAGAATGGAAGGGAACAGAATGGAGAGGAATGGAATGGAGCGGAATGCAATGGTAGGAAACGGAATGGTAGTAGTGTAAATGAATGGATGGCTGTGGAATGGAATGTAATGAAAGGTAGGGGACTTGGCATGGAGAGGAAGTGAATGGAAAGAAATGGAGTTAAATTGAATGAGGAGGAAGGAATGGATTGGAATGGAGATGAATGGAAGGGAATGTAGAGGAACAGATTGGAATGAAATGAAATGGAATGGAATGGAATTGAGAGGAATGGAATGGAATGGAATGGGATGTAGAGGAATAGAGTGGAATGGAATGAAATCGAGAGGAAT
>NW_007242563.1:0-510 GCF_000164805.1 Carlito syrichta | reverse complement strand
TCAAACGTTGGGGGGGGTTAGAGACGGCCAGCCCATTCATGCCTGTCTCCTTTGCACTCAGGGAGGCCGAAGCGGGAAAATGGCTGGTGTCTGGCAACACGAGACCAGGCTGGACATCATAGCAAGTCCCCACCTCGATCCCAAGCAAAAGCCAGAAAACCTTGGGTTAGTGCAGGCCTCCCGGGGAGGATACCCTCTGGCACAGAGTTCAAGACCAGGCTGGAGCACCAGGATCGACCAAATGGAAAGACTGTGATTGCAGCAGTTTGGGAGGCCCTGGTTGAGAGGATGTCACTGGTTTTGCAATGTGAGAGGAGCCTAATCAACCTACTGAGGAAAGAAAAAATAAAGAAAGAAAGAAAGAAAGAAGGAAGGAAAGAAATCCATTCTCCTGCAAACCTTCTGTCCTCAGTCCTCCCCCCTCCCCCCATATGTGAGGGTTCCCCAAGCTCAGCACCTTACAGCCCTAACCCACCATCCAGTGGCAGCCCCTGCTTTGGTGTGGGAGTT
>NW_007242562.1:0-832 GCF_000164805.1 Carlito syrichta | reverse complement strand
TAGTTCCCAGTTTTCAGGGGAATTGGTTCCAATTTTTGTCCATTTAGGAGTATGCTGGCTGTGGGTTTCTCGTAGATGGCTTTTACTATTTTGAGGTATGTTCCCCGTATGCCTAGATGTTCAAGGGTTTTTATCAAGAAGGGGTGCTGGATTTTATCAAAAGCTTTTTCTGCATCTAGTGATATGATCATGTGGTTTTTGTTTTGACATCTGTTGATGTATTTAATTACATTTATGGTTTTACGAATATTGAACCAGCCTTGCATGCCAGGAATGAAGCCTACTTGGTCATGATGGATGATTTTTGAGATGTATTGCTGAATCCGGTTTGCTAGGATCTTGTTGAGAATTTTAGCATCTATGTTCATCAAAGATATTGGCCTGTAGTTCTCTTTCTTTGTTGGATCTTTACCTGGCTTGGGTATCAATGTGATGTTGGCTTCGTAAAATGATTTGGGGAGAGTTCCATCTTTTTCAATCGCCTGGAATACCTTCAGTAGGATTGGTATCAGCTCCTCCTTAAATGTCTTGTAGAATTCTGCTGGAAAGCCATCTGGACCAGGGCTTTTTTTTGTAGGAAGTTTTCTTATTACGTGGTCGATTTCCTTGATTGTTATTGGTTTATTTAGGGTCTCAATTTCTTCTTGTTCCAACCTAGGTAGGTTGTGTGATGTCAGAAAGTCTTCCATTTCCTTCTGGTTTTCAAGTTTGTTTCCATACAAGTGTACGTAGTAGTCTCTAATGATCTTTTGTATTTCTTCAGGGTCAGATGTGACTTCATCTTTTGTGTTTCTGATTATGCTTATTTGGTTTTTTTCTCGTTTTTTCTTGG
>NW_007242561.1:0-865 GCF_000164805.1 Carlito syrichta | reverse complement strand
GCACGTAATAAGAAAACTTCCTACAAAAAAAAAGCCCTGGTCCAGATGGCTTTCCAGCAGAATTCTACAAGACATTTAAGGAGGAGCTGATACCAATCCTACTGAAGGTATTCCAGGCGATTGAAAAAGATGGAACTCTCCCCAAATCATTTTACGAAGCCAACATCACATTGATACCCAAGCCAGGTAAAGATCCAACAAAGAAAGAGAACTACAGGCCAATATCTTTGATGAACATAGATGCTAAAATTCTCAACAAGATCCTAGCAAACCGGATTCAGCAATACATCTCAAAAATCATCCATCATGACCAAGTAGGCTTCATTCCTGGCATGCAAGGCTGGTTCAATATTCGTAAAACCATAAATGTAATTAAATACATCAACAGATGTCAAAACAAAAACCACATGATCATATCACTAGATGCAGAAAAAGCTTTTGATAAAATCCAGCACCCCTTCTTGATAAAAACCCTTGAACATCTAGGCATACGGGGAACATACCTCAAAATAGTAAAAGCCATCTACGAGAAACCCACAGCCAGCATACTCCTAAATGGACAAAAATTGGAACCAATTCCCCTGAAAACTGGAACTAGACAAGGATGCCCACTCTCTCCCCTCCTGTTCAACATAGTATTGGAAGTCCTGGCTAAAGCAATCAGAGAAGAGGAGGCAATCAGAGGTATTCAAATAGGAAAAGAGGAAGTCAAGTTATCTCTCTATGCAGATGATATGATGGTGTACCTTGAAAACCCAAGAGAATCTGTCAAAGGTCTCCTTACATTGATAAAAGCCTTTGGCAAAGTCTCAGGGATACAAAATAAATGTACAAAAGACAATCGCATTTCTCTACACCAATCATA
>NW_007242560.1:20735-25333 GCF_000164805.1 Carlito syrichta | reverse complement strand
AATCTCTTGTGTTTGAATTTTTGTATCACTGATTAGATGAGGGAAATTTTCTTGAATGATCTCGTGGAAAGTTTGTTCCAATGTGGTCTCTGTTTCTCTTTCTACCTCAGGGAGTCCGATTATTCTTAGGTTAGGCCTCTTGAGGTAGTCACTCATCTCTTGAAGGTTTTGTTCTGTCTTTTTTAGCTTATTTTCTGTGTTTTTAAGAGTTTGGGTTATTTCTATATTTTGGTCCTCAAGCTCTGAGATTCTTTCTTCTGCTTGGGTAATTCTGCTTTCCATGCTTATCAATTTGTTATTTATTTCATTCACAGTATTCTTTATTACTGTTATCTCAGATATCAGCTCCTTCCTAGTTTCTTCTTGTGTCTCCTCAATTCTTTTTAGTCTCTCCATTATTGTTTTGATATCTGCATTTGCATTTTGAGACCCTTCATTCTGGGGACTTTGCATTGTTTGTATTCCAAAGTCAATTTTCTCAGTGTCTGCTCTCCCAGGCGTCTGGGAGAGACCCATACTCTTCTTTTGGTTTTTCTTCATTTCTGTAGATTTTTCTCCCTTTACCCCTTTCCCTCCCCCTCTTCAATTCTGTTTTTGAGGGAAGGTGGGGTTGCTTTTATTTCTCTTCTGCAATGACCTGTTCTTCCTTATGAGGTCTTCTGGTTTTGTTCACTTTTCCCTCTGCTTTACAGTCTGTCTATTCAGCAGTTTGCAGTCTTGGTCCGTTCAGAGAATCTCACCAGTTCACCTATGCCGTCGCCATCTTGCCCCGTCTCTCCGGGGAACAATAATCTTATAAGAGGGTGTATGTGATTCTGAAGCAATGGACACCAAATGACTATGAGGAAGCAGATCAAAGAGCCAACTGACCTATTAATAGCTGTTGAATATGCTGTAAGTTTGGTTCATTTTCCTTTTCACCATCCCTTATTCTCTGTTTAATTTTATAAAGTTTATAGAGATGGTTTCAAAACTATGTGTATGGGCAGCACTGAGTACTTCCTTTTATCTCTTACATTGCCACAGTTTGGGGCTAGCATTATAAGCAGTTCAGAAATAACAACTGTAAATCCTTCCAAACACACCAAAACACTTTTAATTTAGATGTTCCCATCCTTCAGTACAGAAAGCACTTTACTCATATTATTTTTCAGTTATTCTGATTGCTCCTCCACCAAAGTGATCCAATTGAAGTTTAAATTTTCAAGTTTAATCAACATGGTGCATTCTCAGTGTAAAATGGTCATGTGCAGAGAAAACATTAGTTCAACCCAATGCCACTGGAGCTGCCCTCTAACAGCCAAGGGAAAGGTGGGCTTGGGACCAGTGTTTTATGGAAGGAGCTATCTCCAGAAAGAGAATATGATAGCAGAAGGTTTCCATTGGTGTTCATGTTCTGTGTTCATGGTCAGCTGACTAGAACAAACAGCTGGGTGACTGGGGTAATGCGTGCCTGAGCCAATATTCAAGCTGCCTACATTTCTAAGTACCTGTATTTCTTTCACTCACTCATTCGTTTATTTATTCATCTAGAACGCCAAATCTAGCATGAGATCACTATCTTCTTAGACTCTAGATGAAGTAGGCTAAACATTCCAATTTCACTTTGATTGAAGTTCAAAGCCTTCCTTGGGATTTCTTCAAACTACTAAGAGACAAACACTCTGATAGCCATCTGTCTCCAGAACACTCCATCCACAATGTTTTCTCTATTCTGAACTCTCTACCGGATATGAAAGTCAGCTCTTTCCTCAATTTATAAACACCAGTCTCCTAAACTCATTCACACAAACTACTAATAAGTTTAATGGGCTTTTCTGATAATGGGAGTCTCAGGAAGATATCACTGGAGTTCTACATAGCAAACAACATCAAACTATATGTTAGTTACTTGTGGTCTTAAAACTCAAAACCTCCTTGCTAAATTGGGGTTTTAAATGGCCCTTTACCCCCTTGCAATGGAGTGCCTCTCACTAGCATCTGTCTCTTCTTCCTCTTCTTTTGAGGAGAAAAAGAAAATTCCTCTAATATCCTCATGCAAAGAGCCTAACCATTCCTTTGTTATTGTGAGACTTCTCAAGCATTCTCTTCTAGCTCAAAATAAATCATAAAGTATTTTTTCCAAGAAAAACAATTTTCCCTAAGATAAATGCTGGTGCCAGATCTTAAGAAATATGAATTTCATCTCATTACAAGTATCTAGTAGTTTATTGAAGTAAGTACAGTATGTTAGGTATTAGGGATACTCTAATGATTCAGTTGGGCCTACATGCTGATTACCAGAATGACATGCCTTCCAGTAGACAGATAACATGTGGAAGGATAAAGTCAGTTGATGAGATAGAAGGAGCAAAGTCAGGTTGCTATGAGATCCTTAAAGTGAATAATGGATTCAGTCTAGGAATGGATTATAAAAGAAGTACAGAATATCTCTTCAGGAAATAGAACTTAAAGTCTGGCCATGTCCAAAGTACTTGTTAGATGTTTTGCCCCAGAATCCTCCATTTACTTTAACCTGGTTATCCACCATCATTATAGATGAGCTTTGTCTGATTCCAAAACACTCTTGTGGGTCATAGGTGAGACCAGATTAAAACGTGTATGGGTGCCAAGAATGGAAAATAAGATGGTGTCTGTCTCTAAAAGCAATTCAAAATAAAAACAGCACCAAAGTATAAGAGTAAGGAAGTCCAAAGAAGCTGATTTTTTTTGATGATGACAAGTTTAAGCTCATCGGAAAATAAGCTATCAGATTCTTTTTGTCCAAAATATTTCTGTTTCTCCTGTCTGTCTATCTTGATCCCTTTTGTCTTTGTCTATTGAATAACCCAGTACTGGACTTTGATAAAAAATTTAATGAATCACTTATTCTCCAAGACTGCTTTGCTCATCAAAGTTGTCAGGGAATAGGGATTGTTAGAAATTTCAGGTCAAAATGTACTTAATTGATACAGAACACAATATCCAACAACCACATAATATACATTCTACTTATCATCACATGGAATGCACTCTAAGATCGACCACATACTTGACCATAAATCAAGCATAAACAAATTTCAAAAGATTGAAATTTTGCCATGCACCTTCTCGGACCACAGTGGAATAAAAATAAACATCAACACCAACAAGTTTCTCTGCAAACCCACAAAGACATGCACACTAAATAGCATGATGCTAAACAACTCTAGAGTCAATGATGAAATCAAAACAGAGAATAAAAGATACCTGGAAACAAAAATGAAGAAACATCTTACCAAAATCTCTGGGATGCCATGAAAGCTGTAGTAAGAGGGGAATTAATATCTTTACAAACACACATGAAGAAAATGGAAGGATCACAGATTAACAACTGAACAAGTCACCTAAGGAAGCTGGAAAAACAAGACCGCCATAACCCTAACTTCAACAGAAGAATCCAGATCACCAAAATAAGAGCCCAAATCCGGGACATAGAAGACAAAAAGATAATACACACACAAAAAAATCAATGAAACAAAAAACTGGTTCTTTGAAAGGATAAACAAGATTGATGGTCCCCTAGTTAGACTGACCAAGAAAAAATGAGAAAAAGTCCAAATAAACACAACCAGAAACAAAAAAGATGAAGCCAGCTCTGACCCTGAAGAAATAAAAAGATCATTAGAGACCACTATGTACACTTGTACGGATACAAACTTGAAAACCTTAAGGAAATAGAGGACTTTCTGACATCACACAACTTGCCTAGGTTGAAACAAGAAAAAACTGAGACCCTAAATAGACCAATAACAATCAAGGAAATTGACTATGTAATAAGAAAACTACCTACAATAAAAAAGCCCTGGACCAGATGGCTTTCCAGCAGAATTCTATAAGACATTTAAGGAGGAGCTGATACCAATCCTACTGAAAGTATTCCATGCAATTGAGCAAGAAGGAATTCTCTCCAAATCATTTTATGAAGTCAGCATCACACTGATACCCAAGCCAGGTAAAGACCCAACAAAGAAAGAGAACCACAGGCCAAAATCTTTGATGAACGTAGATGCTAAAATTCTCAACAAGATCCTAGCAAAGCAGATTCAACAACACATCTCAAAAATCATCCATCATGACCAAGTAGGCTTCATCCCTGGGACACAAGGTTGGTTCAACATTCGCAAGACCATAAATGTAATTAAATACATCAACAGACATCAAAGCAAAAACCACATGATTATATCATTAGACGCAGAAAAAGCTTTTGATAAAATTCAGCACCCCTTCTTGATAAAAACCCTCGAACCTAGGTATACGCGGAACATACCTCAAAATAGTAAAAGCCATCTATGAGAAACCCACAGCCAGCATACTCCTAAACACTCAAAAATTGGAACCATTTCCCCTGAAAATGGGAACAAGCAAATATGCCCACTCTCACCCCTCCTGTTCCATATAGTATTGGAAGCCCTGGCTAGAGCAATCCATAAAGAGAAGGTGTTCCGGGTATCCAAATAGGAAAAGAGGAAGTCAAGATATCTCTTTGCAGATGACATGATTGTATATCTTGAAAACTTAAAAGAATCTGTCAAAATCCTCCTTGCACTGATAAAGGACTTTGGCAAAGTCTCAGGGTA
>NW_007242560.1:0-20669 GCF_000164805.1 Carlito syrichta | reverse complement strand
GGAAGAATCAACATTGTGAAAGATGTCCATCTTACTTAAGGCAATTTACAGATTTAATGCAATACCCATCAAATTACCAGCAACATCCTTCTCAGATCTAGAAAAAACAATACAGGAATTCATATGGAAACACAAATGACCAAGAATAGCCAGAACAATCCTCAGCAAGAAAACAAAGTAGGAGGTATCCCAATACCAGACATTAAACTTTACTTATAAAGCTACAATAATCAAAACAGCTTGGTATTGATACAAGAACAGGCATATAGACAAATGGAATAGAATTGAGATTCCAGAAGCAAAACCTCAATTTCTCAACCAACTCATCTTCGACAAAGCCTCCACCACCCACCACTTGGGAGAGGAGAACTTATTCAGTAAATGGTGCTGGGAAAACTGGCTGACCATATGAAGAAGATTCAAACAAGACCCCTATCTATCCCCATACACAAAAATTAACTCTAAATGGATCAGAGACCTAAATGTAAAACCTTAAACCATAAGAACCTTAGTAAATGCAGGACACACCCTTATGGAAGTTGGAACTGGCATCTAATTCCTGAGCAAAGCCCAAAATGCACGGTCCATAAGAGATAAGATAGACAAGTGGGACCTAATTAAACTGACAAGCTTCTGCAAAGCCAAAGAAACCATCAAGAGAGCAGGAAGGCAGCCCACAGACTGAGAAAAGGTATTTGCCAATTCCATGTCTGACAAAGGCCTAACTTCTAGGATCTACAAGGAACTCAAACGTGCTGAAAAATCAAAAACAAACAACCCCATTACAAAGTGGGCAAAAGATATGAACAGACACTTCTCAAAAGAAGACATACAAGCGGCCAACAGATACATGAAGAAAAGTTCCACCTCACTAGTCATTAAGGAGATGCAAATTAAAACTACATTGAGATACCCCCTAACTCCAGTCAGAATGGCCATGATCAATAACTCAAAAAATAACAGATGCTGGAGAGGATGTGGTGAAAAGGGAACACTTCTACACTGTTGGTGGGAGTGTAAACTAGTACAGTCTCTGTGGAAATCAGTGTGGCGATCCTAGAAGCTCTAAAAATCGACCTTCCATATGACCCCATAATCCCCCTACTGGGAATACACACTGAGGAACTCAAATCACACTATAAAAAAGATGCCTGCACATATATGTTTATTGCAGCATTGTTCACAATAGCAAGATCATGGAACCAACCATGCTGTCCATCAAAAGAGGATTGAATGTAAGAAATGTGGTACATATACACAATGGAATATTACACAGGCATAAAAAAGAATAAAAATTTCACGGTAACCTGGAGTTTATAATACTGAGTGATCTCTCACAGAAACAAAGATCTGAGTATTACATGTACTCACTCATAAGTGGACCTTGAACAACTATCGTAATACTATAAGGATTGACAGTGGCAGGAAACTATGGGGGCCAGGGAGAGGAAGGGAGGTGGGATATCTGGTAGTCAATATCTGTCTGGGGACGGGAGGCAGGGCACACCTCCTCAAAAGGGTACCTGCACAATGCATATTTGTATACATAACCCTTAACTGTCCCCCACAATTTTAAAATAAAAAATATGCTAAAAAAAAAAGAAATTTCAGGTCAAATGAATCCTCACTACAGATCTCTTGTTTCTGGTGCTGATGCCCAAAGGCTTTCTAAATTCCATCTCACCATCAGCATAATCTACTGAGTTTAAGACTTTCATAGGCTCTTGTGGTCACTTATCTCTTTATCAAGTATTATCATTGGAAAGTACTTAAGTAAAGTCAGATAAATGGTTAGATGAATATCTACTTAATACAGGACATTTTTGAAACCTTTAAAAATTCACATTTGAACCTAAACTTATTTATATATATACTTCTTTATAAATGGTATTTGAACCTAAGCTTATTTATATATATACTTCTTTAAAAATGGCATTCACATTGATATACTTAGTTAACTTGGGGTTACTTCTGGATGGCTCCAGGTAATTAATGTTTATTATAATTAATATCACACTTTTCAGTAAGGTTGTTATTGACAACAGCTAGTAGGGCCATAATTTGGCATTCTGTCTTCCACTCTTTTTCCAAAGGGTTAGATTTATTTTCAGCAGTGACTTCAGCATCTCAGAGAATTTGGCTCGGTTAAAACATCGGTACACCTGGTGCTCCAGGTGTAGAGATAATACTTAGACTGTTAACACAATACTTAGACTGTTATTGTCCACACTAAGCTGATGGTCAGGAGTGAGCAAGTAATCAACTACCAACTTTATTGAACACGGTTAATTGAATGAATCATAGAACTGAGCCTTAGTGACCATCTAGTTCAATGTACTAATTTAACTGTTGGGGGTGCTGAGTCGCAGAGGGTTTATCGGTTTACCCATGCCATACAGCTGTCTGGAAGCAGTGCTATAAGAACAGCACTGATCTCCTTATCTCTCCCTCAAATAACTTTCCACAAAATTATACAGCTGAACCTAAGCGATTTTATGATCCAGATAAATAGTTTTTACAAACTGGCTTGAGTTTTCAGATGATGCTGTAGTATTCACAATGTTAATCATATTTAGAAAGTTACATCAACATTGGAAAGAATATTTTCCTTTCCTCTAACTTTGCCTCAGTTGAAAAGTTGGCTTATTTATTTAGCCTATACTGATTCTTTAATCAGTATGCACCTATGATTTTGGAACAATGCTAAGTTTCTTAGAATCACCATCTTGATCATAATGGCTACCGATTCAAAACTTAAAAATGATTTTCTTCTTGCAACAGTGACCAATGGAGTTATCCTGGAAAATGAGAGAGGGTGGAGGCTCTCACTAACGACTCTCCCTCTGCTTGGAGGGAGTTGGGGTTCAGAAAGGACTGACTGGGAAAAACCCACTGAGAGGAGGGAGCTAGAAAGGAATCTAACCTTGTTCCAACCAACTGTAGGTCCCCATGGATGAGTTTAGTATTTTCCCTACTCAAGGAGTTGCTGAGGACAGAGTGTGATTGACTGAGGAAAGTTTGTGTACTTCAGATGCAGATAATAAATAAACGTGTCATGCTTCCTAAATGCTAAATGTGCTAGCTTGGACTCAGGGTCAGATTTCTGCCTTTTGGAATAAAAATATTCATTTGTTCCAGATATAAAAATGCTACACCTCATATCAATGACTGAAACTCAGGTTTGACACTGAAGATACATAGGGGGCTAAGGGCCCATGATCTTATTCAGCTCAGGGTCTGGTTGTTTCCCCACTAACATGGCCCAATATATAATGGGCACTTCAGTTTTTCACTGAGTAGCTCAGGATCAAGACAATGGCCTGGCCATTGTAGGAAAGTCCATCATTTGGAACGGATATTTTAGGTCATGGACTATGGCCGCTGTCTTTATCCTGATTATTGGGAAAAAGCCTGGCTTAAAAATATTCAAGTTCTATATGACTATGTTGTGCTTCTAATTTTATGAAGTCAGTGCTAACCATGAAATTCGAATGCCATGGCTATAAGTTGCTGGCTGGTGTGAGCATGGCTCAGAGCAAGTGGGAGGATCATTGGTGAGAAGCTAAGAGTTGTAATAGGAGCTGTACAATGAGCAGTATCCCATGGCAGTGTGTGTGTGTGTCCCCACATTCGCATGTCTGTAGAGGAGGCAATACACAGGAAAGAGGCTAGACAACATCTGGCTTCAAATTTTTTCCTCCCTTGAGAATCCATTTTTGTATTTCACAGCATACCTAGAAGGGCCAGTCTCAGAGAAGGATGCACAATCTTGGTAATAAGGTCCAGCTGTCCTAATTGTTGTCGTCTAGATCTGCCACATTGGGGCACAGGCAGGGCCTTTATGAGAGTACAATAACTGACTTTAGAGATGTTTGTTACTTTTCCTGACAAGCACAAAGGAAATGTGCATGTTGTAGCCTTTCCTCCCCGTGGCTGCAATTGACAGGGAGGGTATAGATCACTTGCCTGCACTTGAGAAAAAGGTATCAAAGAGATAATGCTGAAGACAGCTGGCTCTGCCTTCAGAGGCAGAAACTGTATGTCTGGGTAGAAAGTGGGACTCATGGAACAGACTTATAAGTTTTAGGCTTGAGTAGTCAAGGCCGTCTTCTTGAATAGGGTTCTTTTCTTCACTTGGACTGCAGGCTGGTCACAGCTCGAGAGAGTCTAAGCTACATTGCTTGCAATAATAGATCCAACTACACCTGCCTCCTGTGTTCATGTCCTTTGCAATTTGGCTTCCCATCATGAGATGAAGTTCATTTACCCACACTTGCATATGGCGTGATCACGTCTTGCTATGGCCAACAGTATGTGGCAAAATTGGATGCATACCAATTGTGAGTCTTGACTTTAAGAAGCTTGCAAACTTCTACTCATTCTCTTTGACTTCACAAATGGCCCTGTGGCTAGCCTACTGGAAAAAGGAAAAAGGTCACCCGTACTGGCCCAGCTGAGAATAGTCAGACCCCAGAAGGAGAGCTACCTAACTTTCCTGCAGTTGACTGAAGACTGAAAAGGAACCCAGATGAGACCAGAGAGCCAACCAGCTGAGCGCAGTTGAAATTGCTGACCCACAAAATCACAAGCAAAATTATTGATTTCTATTGTAAACTACTAAATTTGGGGATGATATATTTCTTATAAATAGATAATGGATACAGTCTTCAATAGAGATCGGTGAAAAGGGAGGTTGGCTGTTGTTGAGGGTGAGAGCTGAGAATCAAGAGTTGCCTGAGACCAGGAAGCCTCAGCAGCTAAGTCTTACCTTAAGCATCCCCTGTAGATCTGGCAGGAGAAGCCAAGGCCCACAAGAAGACAGAGTGATACAAAGCCTGGGCACAGTTGTCAGGAATAATAAGAACCAGCACACTAAGTTACCCTGGGAAATAAATAAAACTGTAATAATGATAAGGAGTCACACTGCACGTGTGTTATTTCCAGATACTCTCTTCTTCCAGACTGCAGGTGTTGGCCACATCACTGGTGCAGATTCCCCGTGACATAAAATCCTGATTCATTAGCATTAAGTCTCCAGGGAATTCTGCTAAGTGGAAAAGATTTTGGTTTGTCAGGCCTGTGATGGTTCGTCTCAGTTTCTTTGAGGGGAGGAATGGTTTGCAATCATTTGCATGATAAGTTAAACATTTTTTTGGTTCTTCCGATTTGAAAACTACTTTCATTTTTATTTCTTGCATTTTGTTGTCCTTCCCTTGCCTGGCCTTGTCTTTTGCTGCTGGGCCCCAGCCCCCTCCAGACAGAAATGGGGAGCTTCCACATTTTTCAATGTAGGGTAAAAGCTCCTGATTTCTTAGGGCTTGAGCAAGCCGCATCCTTTCTATGTGTTTGCTGATGTTCTTCTGTTCTCGATCCGGCATTTTAAACTCCTCTGAGGGCACAATAACCTTTGCTGTCCATATTTTTTCTTGAGTTCCATAAGTAACACAAGGAGAACAATAATGTTTTCTATATTCCATTGCCCGTTTGTAGTCTGGAGAGAGAAACTGGAGTTCCTTGAGCATTTTCCATTCTTCCTCTCGTTTATAAGCCAAAAGCCTCCTTGCTGCTATGGTGTGAATGCCACCTAGACGCTGACAATGGAAAGGGATTGTTAAAATATTTATGACACAGAGGCAGCTGCACCCACAGAAAGAATTAGCTAGTGGCTAGTTTTTCCTTTATTGCTAAGAGTGTTTGAGCCCCTGTATAAGTGGGAAATGTGGCAAACCATTAGGGTCACACAAGCCTAAGTTCAAATCCTGACTCTCCTCTTATTATGAATTCAAAAGAAATGAATTGATTTTATAGGTTCATTATGAAGTCTCTAAGACATTGTATATGAAAGCAACCAGTGCAAGGCTCATGGGATGACAACTGTAATCATAAGTAAATAAATTACTTATTTGTTATTGCTTATATTCCTAATGTTACTAATTTGTACTTGCAGTTCCAGGTCAAAGCAACTAGGAGCTTCAGCCAACTTGAGTCCACCATTTGAGGTATGCCTATGTTGCTGGTGGTTTTTCTACTTTTGGCTTCTCCCAGAATAACTGGCTGACTTTAGTGGGGCTTCTGTGTGGACCCTTCAGGGCACTTACTAGGATCTCTTTTTCCAAGGGAGAGTATTTCCCGAGAGCAACGCGTGGGTCTGATCTGTTGAACACGGTCCATATCCTGGAAGGTAGAAATAGAAGAGTATTAGAACCCTGGAAAAGGTCTTTCTAGATTTCCATCCTATAGTGGGAGATCTTACAGAGGGTAATTCTGTATTAGCCACATTGAGGCCAACCCATGAGCAGGGGTTTCTGTAGCCACTGGGTGTGCTCTTCCATTTGGCCTCCTTCTTGTATGAATGAACTGAAGCACAAGTCACACTCACCCCAATGGTGAAGCAGAACATAGGTCTTCTTGGCAGCACAGGAAGTCTTCATTCAGAAAAGAAAAGCGGTTATTGGATAGTCTGACTGGCTTTTCGTTCTTCTTATCTGACTTCACCTCTACTATATTTCTTTCTTGAGCTGTTGGGTCTTTAGCTCTCTGTTTTTCCAGTGTTCTGACTGCCATTTCTGATCATATTCTGGCAATAGGCTAGGATAGGAGGTGTTAATGCCTGGAGTTTATTTTTAAGACAATTTTATGAAAACTCAAGGGACAGTCACAAACATTGCTTGCATCATGACTGACCTACTTGGGGGTTATTGTGAGGTCTCAGTGTAAGGCATCAAGTGATGCCTGGGTGAAATGGACAGGCGCTGCTATGCTCTTGGTGTGTTGGAGTCCAGAAGAAGAGAAAGGACTGAGTGTGACTGGGAAGCAATGTGACCATGTCACTGTTACTTACAAGCCCACAAGGACTGCTTGGTTCTTAGAAGATGAAGTCTCTGTCAGGTAAAGTCTCTCTCTGGTATTTCCTTTCCTCTTAAACTTTAGCTCCCCTGTTTGATCAATGCCATCTATTCATAGTTCTTGGATCAGGCGTCAAAGTTGTTCACAGTCTTTCTTCTGGCCCCATCAGCTGTCTCAAATATCTCTCTGCCCTTTGACCACTTGCTTGCCTTTCAGTGCCCAACTTGATTTTTGCCTTCTCTGAAGATGTCGTTGTAGAATAAATCACTCCCTTGTCCATGTTCTCATAGTCCTTCCTATGACATGTTGAGGTGCTTTGTCACATATTGACTTGATTGTTTAATACATCTGTCTGGCTCTCTACTGAAAAACTCTTGTTTTTCTTTGGGGTCTGGTTGTCTAGCAAGGGGCCTGGAGTAGAGTATACCTTCAGCTTTCTGACTCAATAAAATATCTAATTGGATCCCTGGTCAAATGTGAGGTCAAGAATAGTGCTGGTGGAAATGGATATTGCTGAAATCTGTAGATGGTAAATTGGTGACATAATTATAAATGCACTTACCCTTTGTCCCAATTATGTGTATAAAATAAAATATGCAAAAGGTTACTCAGTGCAACGATGTTTGAGGTGACAAACTTAATGGTACACACAAATGTCCATTAACAGGGAATTGTTTAATACATCTGTCTGGCTCTCTACTGAAAGCTTCTTGTTCTTTCAAGTGCAACAAAGGATTATGGTTAGCCATAAAATGGAGTGCTATAGAGAAGAAAAAGAACTATAGAACTAATAAAGGTAAAGGAAGAATGATTTTTATTTATATGGAAATGTTTCCAAGAAATATAGCTGCATGCAAAAAGCAAGATGAAAACACATAAATTGTAAGCAATCTTTTTGGTTTGGGGAAGAAAAATAAGCATATATTTATGTGTGTGTGTGTATATATATATATATATGATTTGCACGAATAAATTATAAATATATATATGGATTTGCATGAATAAACTTTAGGAACATACACAAAAAATCGAATAAAACAGTTAGGTACTTGGCAGATGAGAAAGTGATGAGAATGAACTGTTTCATTGTATACATTACTATTTTGGCTTGAATTTAGAACCATGTGAATGTATATCATTTGAAAAAAATAACATAAAGCAGCATCTCATGGAAGAATATTGCCATTCTGTCTCTGACAAATACTGATCCTAACACTTTCCTTTGCCTCCACCATAAATCCACAGTGGATGTTTACACTTGATTTAGTGCTTAAACCCATACAGACACCTAAACTACAGAGATGATCCTTTATCCTACACAGGCAATTTCATTTACCTGAACCAGCTTTGAACCTGGACATCAGCAAAGTGTGTCTGAGCAGTGAAGAGAAAGTGTTTTGTGCTACATTCATTGCCCTATTTATTCCACATTCAGCTGCCAATTAGGAGTGACCTTCACTGGGCACAGTTGCACATGCCCGTAATCCCAGATCTTAAGGAGGTTGAGGTAGGAGGATGACTTGAACCCGGCAGTTTGAGATCAGCCTAGGCAACATAGACAGACCTTATATCTACAAAAATTTATGAAAAGTTAGTCAGGCATATGATACAGGCCTGTACCCCTAACTACTAGGGAACCTAATGCAGAAGGATCACCTGAGCCCAGGAAGTCAAGGTTGTGGTGAGCTGTGATCATGCTACTGCATGCCAGCCTGGGCAACACATTAAGACTCTGATAAGTAAATAAATAAATAAATAAATAAATAAATAAATAAATAAATAAATAAGAGGGACCTTGAACAAGTCATGTAGCTTGCTCACAAAAGTGTCCTCAACAAATATTTGTGGAACTAATGCGTACTGCATTATGAAATATTTGTTGTGTATCCATTAAAAATTAAGAGTTTGAAAAATTTGCAATTATATGACTTAATTGATACAAAAAAATAATATAATACATATAAAGTATGATCTGGATGATGTAAATATGCAAATATGCAACAGGACAAGAGGCTAGAAGGAAATACACAGTGACGTGGAGGTTACTTCAGTCTGTGGGCTCGTGGGGGGTATTCCGGGGATGACAGTGTACAGGCAGCTTGTTTGACTGCAAATATTTAGATGGAGAAGCTCTTACTCAGTCACAGTAGGTGCAGGCAGGAAAGAGTTCATGGTCAGGAGCTGGCTCTTCTGGACATCAGAGAAAAGGAGGGCGAGAAAGGGCATGCCTGCGAGGGGTATCACTCTGTGCTGTGGGAACACCTATGTTTCTCACACCTGGTTCCACAAACTTCTGCTTTTAGCTCGCGTCTCTCATTCTTTTCCTCTCATCTCCATCCCCAGGCTTTTTGCTTTTGTTTTCTTTTAAAAATACCCTCCCCACCATCATTTTGACTTTAGGTTTTATCCTTGACTTTGTTTTTTCCTTACTTTTATTCATAGTCATCAACCTCATCTCCTGCTTCATTTCCAAATCCTCCTTTTTAACCACCTTTCAATTCAATCACTTATATTTATTTGGCTTGTAGCCTTTATCATTTATATATATGTATCACCTATTCTTTTTTTCTTTTTGAGTTGGAGTCTCACTCAGTCGCCCAGACTGGGGGCAGTGGCACGCTCCCGGCCACCGCAGCCTCGACCCGCTGGGCTCTGGCGATCCTTCTGCCTCAGCCTTCCAAGTAGCTGGAACTACAGTCATGTGCTACTACGCCTGGCTAACTTTTTTGATTTATTGTAGAGATGACGTCTTGCCAAGTTGCCCAGGTAGGTCTCGAACCTGCAAGTTCAGGCAATCCACTCACCTCAGCCTCCCAAAGCGTGGGATTACAGGCTGAGCCACCGAGCCTGGCTTCACCTATTCTTAATATTTTAAAACATTTTAAGTATTCTCCTGTATTACTTCTTAAAACCTTTGGGCTTTTATCTTTTTAAAATATTTTCTCAATATCCTATCCTCATTTTAATTAACTTTATTTTCCCACCTCTTCTGTAAGTATATTTTTCAACCTGTCTTTATAATGGTTATCAAATAATGTGTATGAGTTGTATGAACAAATCATACACAAAAAAGTTGGCAACTCTCCCCACTCTCTCTACATCTGCAGCTGCAGCCATCCTTGGGCTCAAGCTGTTTCTACTGTATCTTGAGCCCGTTAAAGGCTGGCTCTCCAAATACTCATTGGCCATTTTCCTTTCCAGGGAAGTCTCTATGGAGATAGCCCCACTGACTTATGGGAATGGTGCTCCTTCTTGACATTGCATGATATCCAGACCTTGTATGAAGACTTGTGCTCTTTGAAATCATAGTCCCTTTTACAAAACCATCAGGCTGGGACACACAACATCCCAGTGCTGTCCAGTGCTTCTAGAAGTTAATGTGCATATAAGTCTCCTTGAAATCTTGTAAAAGTGCAGAGTCTGATTCTGCAGGTCTTAAAAATCTGTCTCTCAGCTCCAGTTGAGGGCAATGCTGCTGGTCCCAGAGATATAAATTTTTGACTCTGTGTGTGGCACACTCAATAAGAGTTGCTTCTCTGGATCAACACAGAAAAAGCATCACCCCAAAAATGCAGTCACATGCCCAATCCAGAACTAGTGAGTCACAGTCTATATTTCAACAAGTTCCTCAGGTGAACCATAGCATGGTACAGTGTGAAAATAAGCTGCCTTAGTCAATGCCCTCTACTGCCTTTGAGGAATCAGATGGTGTACAACCTCAACATAGGAGGCCATTGGATCAGTATGGGATAGGGCCTATAGCTCTATATTCTTTTTTTTTTCATAAGCATATGTTTCTTTTTAAATTTTTTTTGGATTGTAGAGAGTCATATTCTATTTTTTAATTTTTATTATACAGATGTGGGGTACATTTCAGGGTTAGGCATATAAACATTGATTATACAGGTAACCTTGTTGATAAGGTATGCCCCTCCCTCCCCTTGCAGTTTCCCTCAACTGCCAGTCCCACCCCCCTCCCTGACAGTTTTCCACTACTGCAAATTACTTTATTATAACATTATAGTTGTTCAAGGTCCTTTTATGAGTGAGAACATATGGAATTCTGTCCTTTGTTTCTGTGATAAATCACTGAGTCTGATTATCTCCAAATCCATCCAAGTTGCTGCGAAGTCCATATATGTGTCCTTCTTTATGGCTGCATGATATTCCATTGTGTATATGTACCACATTTTTTTTATCCAGTTCAGCTTCCGTGGCAACATGGTTGGTTCCATGTTTTGGCTATATGAACATATGTTTCAATAACACATCACTGAACATGATTGAAAGACTTGGTGTACCATTTTTTGTTACAAAATGTATAGAAAAAGGTAATATACTAAGGCCGGTAAACCATTTAAAGCAAATTTGAAAAGTAAATTAACAGGTCATATAGTGTAATTCTTAGATAATACGTAAAACGGAAAAACATTTGTTTTACATAGAAAGACAGACACATAAATTTTAAAAAACATAGAATAGATAACAGTATGTTAGCAGTGTTTTTTAAAATTGAAAATGGGGTTTTACTTTTGTTAGTAGTATTTGTATATCTTTCTGTTGTAAACATACATTGCTTTTGTAACAAGAGAAAACTGGTATTATTTTCTTTTTCATTTCTTTTTCTAAACATATTTCTTATTTTAAAATTGTGGGGTACAGTTAGGGGTTAGGTATACAAATATGCATCGTTCAGGCACTCTTGTTGATAAGGGGTGTCCCCCCATCCCCAGACAGATATTGACTACCGTTAATCCCACCTCCCTTCCCTTCCTTGCCCCCATAGTCTCCTGTCACTGTCAATCCTTTTCTTATAGTATTACGATAGATGTTCAAGGTCCACTTATGAGTGAAAACATATGACACTCAGATCTTTGTTTCTGTGAGAGATCACTCATTATTATAAACTCTAGTTCCATCCAGGTTACTGTGAAGTTCATGATTTTGTTCTTTTTATGGCTGCATAGTATTCCATCGTGTATATGTACCACATTTTTTAAAATCCAGTCCTCTTTTGATGGACAGCATGGTTGGTTCCAGGTTCATGCTATTGTGAACAATGCTGTGATAAACATATGTGTGCAGGTATCTTTTTCATAGAGTGATTTGAGTTCTTCAGGATATATTCCCAATAGGGGGGATTGTGGGGTCATATGGGAGGTCAATATTTAGAGCTTTTAGGAATCACCACACTGCTTTCCACAGAGACTGCAATAGTTTACACTCCCACCAACAGTGTAGAAGTGTTCCCTTTTCACCACATCCTCTCCAGCATCTGTTATTTTTTGAGTTATTGATAATGGTCATTCTGACTGGAGTTAGGTGGTATCTCAGTATAGTTTTAATTTGCATCTCCTTGATGATTAGTGAGGTTGAACATTTCTTCATGTGTCTGTTGACCGCTCGTATGTCTTCTTTTGAGAAGTGTCTGTTCATATCTTTTGCCCACTTTGTAGTGGGGTTGTTTGTTTTTTTCTTTTCAGCATGTTTGAGTTCCTTGTAGATTCAAGATGTTAGGCCTTTGTCTAAAGACATTAATTAATTTAGGAGTTAATAAATAAATACCTAGTGCAATGGCCAGGTGGTTTGAGAGCTATATGATTAGTATTTTAAGAAACTGCGACTGCAAAGTGATTTAACTTTTTTTGCCAACATTATATGAGAGTTGCCATTTATAAGAGTTCAATGCTTGTGAATACGTAGTAATGTCAGTCTTTCAAGTTTAGCTATTCTAATGGCATGCAGTGCTATCTCATTATAATTTTAATTTACATTTTCCTAATGACTAATGATATTAAGCATATTTCCATGTATTGGCCATTCGTACTACATTTCCCGTCTCTCTTTTCCTATCTTTGTGTTTTCTTAACCTAACACATACATATTTTGGGAGACAGATTATTAACCTATGTGAAGCAATCTCTTAAAAGACCTGCTTTGAAACAGAAAAATGGTACTGAAAGGTAGTACTTGGGGATAATCCTAGAGAAATATTTAACATCTTTGTACCAGAGATAAACCATCTATTCATAGCACAGTTAGGATCCATTTGCCCCCACTATTTTGGGATGGGCTGAACAGAAGGGGACATGACAGAAACTTCTGGTGGTGAAAATGTTACTGTGTTGATTAGGTGCCCGTTACATGTGCATACACAGTAGTAAAACTCATCATATTGTATTCTTTAAGATCTGAACATTTAAATATATGTACATTTCCCCTCAATTAAAAAAATAGATTCAGAAAGAAATTTACTTAATAATAATTATTGGTATACGGGAACTTAAGCTTAAGTCAAGAAAAAGAAGGCTTCATGTAGATAAACAATATGGTTGACTACTAGCAACACTAATGTGATGTTGGGTAGAGAGGCTGGGAAAATAAAACATAGATAACAAAAGTCAAATTCTCAGGGAGAACTTCCCTGGCCACTGTAATGAGGTTCCATCCTCACTCATTTTCATCAATCTCGTTTCTTTCCTTCAAACTCTTGTAACAGTGGTCCTCAAAGGGGGCTACAATGGGCTCATTCAAGAGCTTTATAAAATGTTAATGCCTGGGCCCTACCTGTAAATATTCTGATGTAATCAGTTTGAGATGTGGCCTGGATATCAGGATGTTTGACTCTCTATAGGTGGTACTACAATGCAGCCTGGCTGAAAGCCACTGACTTAGAAAAATATCTCTTTAGCTTATTATTATCTAACTCATTCTATTATACTGTATGCTCAAGAAGCCAGGGAATTCATTTGTCCTGTTTATTTTCTGTTTATCATATTTTCTGTGCCTCCAGCATGGTCCCTGTCATATAGAAGTCAACCAATAAATATTTGTGGAATAATAAAACAAAACAAAACAACCACAATAACAACAAAAAAATCTCAGCTAAGACAGCACTACAAAGTACACAAAATGAATCAAGGACTCTGGGCCATGGATGGCAAGATTTACTTCTATTGACCAGAGGGCAATTGGAGGGGGTCAGGGGTTGACCTGACAAAAACAACCCTAGGCTTCTGACAGCATGCATCTGTGGGGTTGGTTTCTGCCGTGGTTGGCTGGTTGAATTGTTTAGGTGAAGCCACACTTCCATGTGTAGGAAATGGAAGGGGTGAGGGGGGAGAATGCCAAGAAAAAGTAGGTCGAGTCCAGTTGCCATGCAGGAAAGGGAACATAGAAAAATGGCTTTACACTAACAGGAAAGGAAACTATTGCCACACTCTGGGTCTTATACTCTTGTATCTAGACCTTGAAAGATTTAATCATCCTTGGAAGTGGCGCTGGTGGTGAGAGAAAGGTGACACCTGCCACATGGAACAGGCTGAGAGCAAAGCCAAGAACCAGGAACCAGAATGGGAGTCTTTGGTAGGGGCCCAGCCAGACATGAGCTGAATCTGTGGCTCCTTGTTCCTCACTAAGTCTAATTCCCTGAACAGTTAACCTAAGCCTTGATTGCTCCAGTCTGGTATTGGACATACAGTTACATCTGGTTTGAAGGGAAGAGGGAGGAAAGTGGTGTGGGTAGTAACTCTGAGACCAGGATCCTAGCTAAGATACACAGGAGTTAAAGAAATCCACCAATGGGATGGTGCATCCCAGGGAAGAAGGTTTGGATGAGGTTAGTGTGGCCTAGTAGTTTCACAGATTCTACCCACCTTGGGGTACCTGGGCTAGATTCAGTTGCTATGCAGAGGAAGTAACATCTGATTAACTCATTAAGGAGGAATAGGGTGAGTGAGCATTCATCATGGAGCAAACAGCAGAGGGTGAGAGAGCCAGAGGAAGCCTGGTGTGTTCAGGGAACTGAAAGCAGTTTGCAAGGGAAAAGAGTGAGGACATGGTGGAGGAAAGGGCCAGAAAAAGAGGCAATGAGTGGAAGGGCACGTAGAACCACATTGAAGATTTGGCACCTTTTGTATGAGAGAATGAGGTCTACATAACTATTTAAAGTAAGGAGGTGGCATATTGAACATTTTAATTTTTACAAAACAACTTTATTGAGTAATACTTTAATAACATAAAATTCATTCATTTTGAGCACACAATTCAGGGAACTTTATGGAGTTTACCAAGTTGTGCAACTGTCTTCATAATTCAGTTTGGAACATTTTCATCATCCTCCAGAAATATCCCTCATGCCCTTTACTGATAATCCCCCAGGCAACTGCTAGTCTACTTTCTGTGTCAACAGATTTGCCTTCAAATTTGTTTATTTTAAAATGATACCTTTCTGGCCTGAAATTGCACTTTCTTCCTCGGTGTTATGTTGCAGAGTGAATTGGGTATTTTGTGTCCCTCTGTCACTGCAGGAGGCGTCTCCGGGTCCATCCTCATGACACTCGCCATGAAACTGGAAATACCTATCAGAGCCTGTAGCTGGGATATGCCTGAGCTCATGTGCTTTCACGGCTTCCCTGGAGAATCAGGCTGGAGATCCTCCTAACTTTTCATAGGTCAACAGTGACTTATCTCTTCCAGGATGCCATTAGATTAGGGATGAAGGGTGTTAACTGTGATTTTACCTATCTTTAAATAACAACTTTCTATACTAGCCTGGCATGAAGATGGCACCAGGCAAACTCGACCATGATTCTGCTGGTCCTGCTACAGTCAGACATGGCAGGAGACAAGGGTATTGGCCATCCTCCTTATACTGAAAATATTCATTCCTACCTGTCAGTTCTTGTGAAATCAGAACATAAATAAAATAGGATAGAAGACACTGCCTTCCCTGGGACAACAGCAGTTCAAGATTGCAGAGTGTGGAAGTCCTTCTGAGGGAAGGACCCAGGGAAAGATAAGTTAATAGGATCCAGGCTCCACACTTCTCTTCCTGTGTCTTGTGCCTAACCGGCATCTGATTCATCTCTGTCCCTTAGCTGGGTGGCTACATGTAAGAGGAAAGGAAATGGCCATCACTTGGAGACACATCCAATGTAGCTTATCAGTTTGATGGTTTACCAGGTAGCTCATTCTACCTGTGAAGGGTTAAAGAGAAAGGGCTGAGGAGGAATCACTCGATGTGGAACTACCAAATATAGAGGCAAAGAATAAGCAGATTTAGAGTTGGGATGCAATAATGAGATGAGACTGGCATTTAACTAATATGTAGACAAAGTTTTCCCTTTTATTTATCCACAGAAGCTTCTATGGAATGGATTAATTATTAAATGTTTGTTTTGTCTATTTGGCAAGTATTCACATTACTGACAAAACCTGTCAGTATAACAGCTTGCTATATAGGGATTAGAGTAGGATATTTTAGTCTATGTAAATGCAGTGCTCTGTAAGGGAGATATTTTTCTTTTGGATCTGTTTCCTTTAGGGTTCATACATTTATACATACATTCCTTTGTGGATTCATGCACTGACTGAGTAGACAGTACATGCTTGACTCTTTGCTAGATGTTGGAGATACAGAGATGAACAAGATGATCTCCCTCCCGTGTGGGAGATCTCATGAAGTGGGGGTGAGACAGGTGTATAGAAGGTCAGTGTACAATATCATGTATGCTGTAACAAGCGCAAGAACGGGGCTCTGGAAAATTTGAATAACCAGGGATTCAGAAAAACCACATATGGGGCCAAAATAGGGTGTTCAGATAGAAAGTACACGGAAAATTGAGGAAGGAATATACACACTTACCCACTTTCTGTGTTTCCTGTGAATGTTTGGCATCTAATAGACTTCACGTACTTCCCTGGGCCTAGAATCAGTGGAAGAGATAGGAGAACAGAAGCCTGTTGAAGGAAAGTCCCAAGTAGAATGATTTCTTCTGGGGAGAGATATCTGTTTGGTTACTGAAGCATGTACACTGACCTTCTATACACCTGCCTCACCCCCACTTCATGAGATCTCCCACACAGGAGGGACGCTGTCTTGTTCATCTCTGTATCTCCAACATCTAGCAAAGAGTCAAGCAGGTACTGTCTACTCAGTCGGTGCTTAAATCCACAAAGGAATGTATGTATAAATGTATGAACCCTAAAAAGTTGATCACTCACACCTGCTCTCCTTACTGCAGTGAACAAAGGCATGAATGAGACTTACAAATAGAGAAGAAAGAAGTAAAAACCTGCCATTGTCCCATGGAGGTTTCTTTAGCCTGGAAGCCCCAAGCCTTGTATCTCCTCAGTGGTCATCTTTGAGCAGCTCCTCTGCCATGGTCCCAGCACCAGAGGGCCACACGTGAAGAGGCCAGCTCTGGCCCCTCTGCTTCTCCCTGTCCTGTCCCTCCAGGAAAGTCCTTGGTGTCATTGTTGGGGGCTTCACAACTGAACTTCCTGGTTCCCAGGCCAACTTGGAAAGGGAACAAGTACCATTCCTGTGTTCAGGAGATAGCTTCATGTAAGAAATCCAAGGAGACAGACTCTGGGTACATCTGAGGGAGCCTGGAACAAGTTGAGACCAGACAAAAGAAGATCTCGTAAGGCTGTGCCCTGCTTCCCTGTTTGTCTGTATTTTAGAATGTGCTGGTTTTGCATCACTCCAAAATTTAATTTTTGTGAGTGGTAATATATCAGTGTCACCTTGAAAAGAGTCATTTTGAATGTAAAATGATTAGCATACTGTACTGCATTCAGATTTGAAACATTTACCCAGTGTGAGATTCTTTACCCAGTGGGAGACATTTTAGAACTGTTTTTGGCTTTGAGTAAGGTCTGGAGTACAGACAGTCAGGGTTGTCAGACAATGAAAGTAGAATAAGCCTTGAGCTCCTGTCAATGCAAACAGCATAAACATCTCTTTCTGAAAAGATTTGTAGTCTTTGTCCCTGTGGCTCGAGATAATGGATGGTATTCAAAATAGGTCCTTTTTGTAGACATCACACAGATGATATCTCTCAAGTTTGCATAAAAACCTTGCGACATCTGGAGAGAAGTGACATAGAAATGAACTGAAAAATGTATGTATACGTTCATCAAACACACAATTCATGTAAATTCAGCTTTAGACACTTAGTGAAAAGAGATATTTAAATAGCACCAGAGATTCTGCTTGACCTTACCCTCAATTTATTCCTGTTTAATTCTATAATTCACTTTGAGTTCATTTTGAATTTGGTGGGGGAAAAGATTAAAGCATTTTTGTTTTGGTTTTATTTAGCTTTTTTGCACTTGGATGTCCAATAGTTTTAGCAACAGTTTTTGAACAGATTTTTCTTTTCCCAGGAATTTCCTTTGTCAGAATCAAATAGCCATATATGTATGGATTTATTTGAGACCTCTCTATTTGATCCTACTGATCCATATATCTAATATACATGTATATCACACTGTCATCACTCATTTTTGTTCTTTTTTTCAGAAGTGCTTTGGTTATTTAGGTCCTCTACTTTTCTGTATACATCTTATAATAAAATTGTAGATTTTCACAAAAATGCTGCAGAATTTTTCAAATAAGATTGCATTGATGAAAACAGTTTGGTGATCCTAAAAGATCTAAAAAATCGACCTTCCAAATGACCCCGCAGTCCCCCTTCTGGAAACATACCTGGAGGAACTCAAATCACTCCATGAAAAAGATATCTGCACACTCATGTTTACTGCAGCATTATTCACAATAGCAAAAACATGGAACCAACCATTCTGCCTATTGAAAGAGGACTGAATAAAAAAAGTGATACATATACATGATGAAATATTATGCAGCCATAAATAAGGACAAAGGACAAAGTTAGGAACTTTGCAGCAATTTGGATGTACTTAGAGTCTATAATACAGAGTAATCGATCACAGAAACAAATAACTGATTATTACATGTGTTCACTCATAAGTGGACTTTGAACAATTATCATAATATTATAAGAAAGGGTTTGGCAGTAGTGGGAAATTGCTGGGGGAGGGGCACACTTCATCAACAAGGGTACCCACAAAATCAATGTTTGTATACCTAACCCTGAATTGTACCCCACATCTTTAAAATTAAAAAATTTTTTAAAAGAGTGTATTGAATATATGGGTCACTTTTGGGAAAAAGTGATATCTTAATAATATTAAAATTTCCAATTCAAGTATATGGTCTATCTCTCCACTTCTATCTTTCTTAATTTCTTTCAGCAGTGCTTTACAACTTTCAATGTATAGTTCTTGTACATGTTTTTAAAACTTTCCTATATGTAGTTTGTGGCTTTTTATGTTCTTGTAAATGGTAATTTTATTTCATTTTCTAATTATGTATTGCTAGTAAATAGATACACACATAATTTTTATTTTTCTCTTATTTCTTGTAAGATTTCTAAAAATCACTCATTAATTATACACTTTTTGGTAGATTTTATAAGATTCTCTACTTATATAATCATGTCATCCAAAAAATAGCAAATTTTTCCTTTCTGATTTATATACTATCTATTTCTTTCTCTTACCTTATGGCACTGGCAAGGACCTCCATTAAGATACTGAATAGAAACGGTAAAGGTAAATATTTTTGTGTTAGTCCCAATCTTAGGAGAAAGGAATTTCGTTTTGCCTTTATTTAAAGTTAAAGTTCCCTTTATAATAAATAGGTACTGGGTTTTAACAAATGTGTTTTCTGTATCTATTGATTTTTTTCTCCTATACTCTGTTAATATAGTGAATTATACCTACCGTTTTTCAAATGTTAAGCTAACCTTGAATTCCTGTAATAATTGGTATCTGGTCATGACATATTATCTTTTAAAATATGTTGATTTTAGTATATTTCCTTGATCCCACTTTCTACTCTCTAGGACTTTTTGGAGTCTTTATAAACTTGTTTATTTTCTTTCCCCTCCTATTAGAGCATAAATGCCAAGAAGACAGGAACCTTTTCTCTCTGTGCAAGGTGTATTGTTTTGCACCTAAACACTAAATTTTTGGTGATGAACTATTAAATACCATAATTTCAGGGGAATTATTTGACACTTTAAAAATGCAAACCATTCTTTATCTTCATTTTAATAATTATGAATTAACAAAGCAGCATATATCAGTATTAAATGTTGTTATTTAGATTGCAGTTAAGGTTGTATTCTTCCTTGTGCTGTGGTTGTGAAGGCTATTCTTTCCTCCCTTTCTTCCTGCTTCCACATTTCAAATCATCTTAAGTTTGGATAGCAGTTATTTCAGGTTCAATATGGTAGTTCCTTTGAAAAATTTCCCTGTGGGTGACTGTCTGTCTACGTACATTTGTTAAACATAGTTTAGCATTAACTATTCATCAGGTTTTTCTTGCCTTTTTCCAGAAATTATTTAGATCTGTGGCCTCTTGCAATTCACTGTGTACAAATTTAGTTTTCTTAGGAGAAGCATAATTTAGTGAAGATCAATGGAAATATAATGGCACATATAAAGATAGACTATGGGTTGAGATGGGGCAAGATGGTGATGGCATAGGTGAACTGGTGAGATTCTCTGAACGTGAGTTCCCAAAAAGGCTATTACTTCTCTACCCCCATCCCCCAGCCCACCACCAATGGCGCTGGGGTCAGGCCTGGGAATTTCAGTCCCACGCAAGGCCAGATATTGCGCCCCCCCCCACTGCTGCTGTTCTACTCGTGTGTGGAAGTCTCCGGTCCCAGCCCCATCCAGATCCCTCCCTGGCTGCATTGTCTCCAGCCCGGGCACCCGGCACCCATCACACAGGGAGGCTCTGGGCGCCCGCCCATGAGAGACGCCGGTTCCATTTCTGGCTGAAGTACTCTGTAGGGTCCCAAGCGCCACTCCCGCCGTTTACAGCCTGCCCTTTGGAACTTTGGAGCTCTAGAACTCCGGGTCCACCCTGGCTGAGGCACTCAGCATGATACCCCAAACCAGAGGACCCAGACAAGCGGAGAAAAACAGATCTGCTTAAACTGCCT
>NW_007242559.1:0-654 GCF_000164805.1 Carlito syrichta | reverse complement strand
CTGTTGGAGCCCCAATGATTGCCCCTCCACAGGGATCTTTGTTACAATGAGGGGATCTCCTTTTTTATTAGTGGCCCAGTAATGGGCCCTCATCTGTGATGAATACAGCAGTGACTGACCTCCTCTGTAATAGAGGCACAGAGCCTTGCCCTCCACTATGATAAATTTGCAGTTACTGGCCCTCCTCCATTATGGGTACTCCAGTGACTAGGCCTACTCTCTAATTGGTATCCCACTGACTGGACTTCCAACCTAATTTTTTGCCCCAGTGATTGGTTCTCCTTTGTATGGGTGCCACAATATCTATTCCTTCTCTGTGTTGGGTGTAGCAGTGACTACCCCATTTCTGTAAGGGGTTCCCCCATGATTGACCTGCCTTTGTGATGGGTGCTCTAGTGACTGACCCTATGATTTTATGTGTGTTGCTGTGACTGCCATCTCCTTTGAGATGGGTACCTCAGTGACTGGCTCTCTTTTTTGATGTCTGTCTCACTGAGGGCCTTCTTTTGTGCTTGGTGCCCAGTAACTACACCTCTCTGTTATGTGTGTCCAAGTGACTGGTAGTCCTCTGTGAAAAATGCCATGGTGACAGATCCTCCTCTCTGATTGGTGCCCCAATGACTAACTTTCCTTTGTGATTGATGCCCCAGTGAT
>NW_007242558.1:12081-16941 GCF_000164805.1 Carlito syrichta | reverse complement strand
AGTTTATGGCAGCTCTTAGAAACCCTATGGAAAAGAACAAATCCACTCTTGTACTCCAAGATCTATGTCAAGTGAATCCACAAGTCAGTCAGATCTCCAGGGCATGTGTGTGCTCCTGAAGTCACTAAACTCCTCTTGAGTACAAACCACATAGTAGCCTCGGGACACTGAGTGGGGAAGAGGCAGATGTGGACAGGATTGACGGTTGGGATTAATTTGGAGTATGGGGACCCTTTATTCTTTGCTGGCTGGTCAGAGTGAACATCCAATGAATCCACAGGGGAGAGCTGCAGGATAGTATCAGAGCAGTGTTGGGTGCAGTGACAGTCTTAACCACCTGACCTTCTCTCACCCAGCACGGACTCCTACCATTATATGATGGATACTGCATTTCTCACCTGGCCTTGGGATTTCATGACTCTGTTAGAAGCTACCACTGTCTGGTGAGTGTGGCATGAAGGTGCACCCCTCTCATGGATCCTTTGATGTTTTTTCTCTTTATAGTTAAGTTTTGAGTCTGGTTCTCAGCTCTACCTGTCCTTTAGCTGCAGAAGATGAGGATTCCTTTCAACACTTATTCTTTACTTTCCATTGCTGAGTGATACATCTGAGCCTGTCCTTTTGTCTCTTCAATGCATCGGTGGCACTTGTTATCACCCAAACAATCCCACCCTCTTACTGCTATCATTTTTCTCACAATGTTAAATCCAGAGCCAATGTACCTGCTATGCATCTCCCACAGCTCAGCCCAGTCATTGCAGCTGAAATATCAGCCCTGTCACATCTGGCATGTGCCCAAAGCTCTGTCAGCTCTCCATCTACCAGCTGAGCTAAGATGTCACTGTCAACCTGTGAGGATTCTTCCAAACCCAGAATCTACCCTTGGAGTTCACTTCCTTGGACCACTGACAGTACCAGCTGTTGAGCCACATTCCCTAGGAGAGCATGAGATTCAGGTTCAAGAGATGGACTGAGGAAATGCTCCAAGGAACTGAGTGAGGGCAACTCAAGGAATCTAACAGAGACTAGGTTTTGCTGGAGACTTACTTCGGCATGATCCCAGGAAGGCTCTGGGCATACACTGGAGCACAGAGGTGGTCTCACCTTGGTCACCCATTGATTTCTGTTCCTGTGGGTCTCTGGCTGCTGGCTGGTCTAAGCAAGAGGGGTGATAAGAACTACCTGGGCTAGGTAACTGCACTTTTAGTGAGAGCAAACCTCTGCAGGAGATGGCACCTTCAAGGTGGCAATGAGCAGCTTGGGGAAGGTTATCTGAGCAGTGCACCAACAGTATCCACTGCCTTGCATTACTGCCCTTAAAAAAATATTAGAATGTTCCATGGTGAGTAGCTGTATACAAATCTACCTCCAAAAACTGAAGGCGCTGACAAGCTGAAGAAAGAGATTGATGAATTTAATTATTAGACTTAATGGTTTAATTAAAACTTATTATTAGAAGTCATGTTTGTGGTGGCAGTGAGATGAGATGGTGAATCCCCACACTCTTACCTCCCAGGCTCTGGCTTTATGTGATATTGTGAAAATTGTATAGAAGAATTGAAGTTAACCCCTCAGGGAAAGGCAAGAATTTGACTAAAGGCAGGATTTTCAATACACAGGTGACAGAAAATTATCACAGGACTCTTGGAATCAGAAATCAGTGTGGCAGATGAGCATCAAAGATAGAGTTGCTTTATACTGCAAACTCCTACCCCCTAATCCAGCTCTTACAATCTCACATGCCCTCCTCTTCCGCGATAGTCCCTGAGCCTTTAGAGAGGTAGGTTGTGGGTGACATGTTTCATTTATTTGTCTTCTACCTTAAAGCAGAGGCTGCAGCAACAATATGAACAACAGCAGACTTTGTAGCATCATCTTCCATATAGTGTGACTTCAGTTTCTTTGGAAACAGTAAAACAATTGATATACAACATTAGTAACTTGAATAGCAAAAAATAGCACAAAAGGATTAGAATCAAAAGAGAATTTGTATTCCAGAAGAAGAGCAATAATTGGCTTGCTGATTTTATTAGCAAGCTAACTAACAGCATTATTTTTATTGCTGTTGTTGTTGTTTTTAGAAACAGTCTTGCTCTGTTGTTCAGGCTGGAGTACAGTGGTGCAATCACCACTCACTGTAACTTCAAACTCCTGGGCTCCAGCAATCCTCCCATCTCAGCCTCCCAAGTAACTAGTACTAGAGTCACATCTGCCAAGGAGGACTAGACTTTTAAAAGTCTAATCAAGGATTCTCCATCAGACTGTGCTTGTAATACCTGTATGAGTTGGGCGAATTCCCCTCTTCTCAAGGTCTCAAAATAAATTGAGTTTCTTAGGCCTGTCAGAAAGTGACATTCTCTACTTACTGCAGGCCAGAACCCTTTTAAAGGGGATCACATAGACAGGATACCAGCCAGTCTTTCCAAGGGGCTCTTTATCAGATGTATAGAGTCAACCTCAATTCTGCAAAGATGTTGTGTTAGAAAATAGACTACCCCAGGTAAAGCCTTTATAGAATCAGCACTGTCTCCAATATGTCCTGTAACAAAAGAAAATAGATTTTTATTGAACTTATGCAAATAACTATACTGTCATAAAATAAGACTACTCACAAATAGTTTCCAAATTTTGGAGAACTCAAGTAGAGTGAAAGGTAAATTTTACTCATAAAACTATGCCTTGCTCAATTGTTTTAGCTAATCATAGCTCAAAAGAGAAAAGACTTTCTTGTCTCTTCTTCAGTTGGAGCAGGAGCCTTACAAATTGGATTTTGTTCGTTCACCTTGAAATGGCCATTTACAAACCAAGCAGCTCTTTTTGTCAGTCCAGGGAGAGCTGTTTCCTGGGTCACTGCAAAATCCAGCAGCTCCCTGAGATGGAGCAGGGTTCCCTCTTCTCCACCTCTCAGATCATATTACCCTCTCTTGTGAAAGAGGATTTGGGTTCCCAGCAGTGGGCTGAGCCAAGGAACTCAGGCCCTATTGCAAATCTTCATCTTGATGAACCTGCCTCAACACTGCTCCTGGCATTCTTGTCAGTTTTCTAATAGTAAGCTTTGCCATCTGATTTTGAAACATCTCTTCAATCTGGGGTAAACATAGAACACTGATTAGCGGCTCTTTAGGGGAACACGGGGGCTCCTTTTGGTCCACCCAACCTTGAACAGTGTTATTTTAAGACCTTTGTTTTAACCTTACCTATGTCTTTCTCTTTTTCTTTTTAGAGACAGAGTCTCACTCTGTTGCCCAAGCTTGAGTGTAGTGGTGCTATTAGAGCTCACGTAGCCTCAAATTCCTGGGATTAAGTGCTCCTCTTGACTCAGCCTCCTGAGTAGCAAGGACTACAAGCATGAGTCATTGCACCTTGTATTTTGGAGGGTTTTTTTGGTTGGGTATTTTACTGCTGCTGCTCCTGCTGCTGCTGCTGCTGCTGTTGTTGTTATTAGCAGAGACAAAGTCTGGCTCTTTTGCCTAGGCTGGTTTAGAATTCCTGGCCTCAAGTGATCCTCCTGCCTCAGCCTCCCAAACACTGAGACTGTAGATGTGAACTGTCACAACTAGGCAATCCCCTTAACTTCTATTTTATTTGTTCCATTTTTAATGACCATTTAAAGAATTCTACCTTGCTAGGACGAGTCACATGAATCTTTTAAATTTTCTCCTAGTTTTACCTCATTAATGTTTTGTTTATTAGTCTTATTTCTTAATAACCACTAAAAATTTTACATTTTCCTAGGATGAGTCCTTTGACTGTCCCTTTTGCCTTTCCTCATTCTCTTATTAGTTAACCTCCTTATGTTGTTATTAACATCTGTAAGACACATGAAGAGACGTCATGACAAGACATTTGATGAGGCTTCTCTATTCTGCAAAAGCAATCTCACTAGGGATACCCATGTATAAAGGGTTCCCTTAACCATAGCATCTACCATGACTAGAGGAATGGGCATATTCAGCAGATGAATACCCATGCTGTCATAAACCCAGTCCACATGACTTGCATACGAAGCATATCAGTTGCTTCACCTGGGGTCCTCCACTCCACTCGAGATGGGAAGTCTCCCATCTCAGGGAAACAGGCCTGGGATCAAGTGATCCTGGGAAAAGCTACTTACTGTAGCTTTTACTGAGTCCACTGGACTGTCTCTTCTCTCAGGAATAACCTCTGTGTGTCTGGATCATGTATAACCATTTGGGAATGTGTAATAGTGATCTGTGGGTCCCTCATCAACCCAAATACGTTTTTCCACTCTGCAGCATTTAAAAACAAAGACACTGCTCCCAATTCGTATCTCTCATACTCCATTTTAGTAAAAAAAAAAAAAAAAAACACTACAAAAATGCAGCCACTTGTCTCCCTGCTTATGCTCTTTCCTTTTTTCCTTCTACTTACTCTTTCCTCTTCAGATGCTGAAATTCCCAAAACCCTCTTTGGAGAGCAGAGGTCACAGATGTTCCTGTGGTATGTTTTCCCAGGCACATCTTCAAACTTTGGCTAAATATCCCTCTCTGGATTCCGATATCTGCCTCAGTCACATTATAGTTAACGTTATTTTTTTCTTCATTATGAAACAGTCTTTAAATTGTCTACAAACTAGAGAAAGACTTTTCCTTTAGCAAAAACCACATCCTCATGTTTTTTATACTCTTCTTCTCTGAAAGTGCATCTTAAGTTCTTTATATACTCTGTTTGCAGAACTGTTTCTCTTATATTTAGCAGTTTTAATTACATATGCTAATTATAATTTTTTTGCACCAGCAATTTTTAAAAACTATCATTACTTATCAAACATTATTAAAGCCACATGAACTAAAAGGCATTTTAGTTATTTCTATTTTTTCTGGTAAAATATTCCATCAA
>NW_007242558.1:7787-12006 GCF_000164805.1 Carlito syrichta | reverse complement strand
TTCAGGACAAGAGTCACCTCAACACCTAAACCCCTCAGGTGAAAGAATAACCTTACAATACAATAGGTAGTTGAGACTAGGAAAACTTTAAGATGGTAGCTGGTACAAAACCACACTTGCAAGAAAGACGAGCTAGTTATAGGAAACTTCACACCTACATAACTGCTAGATTCTTATCAGAGGCACCTGCAGCACTATAGTTTGTCTATCCAGGAGACTTGTGGTCTGGAGCCCAGCAACAAGGCAGGAAAGGGCATAGAAACTCCGTGGAGTATGTGCATCTGTAAGTTGTTTCTGCCCACTCTCCCTTCTTGAGAATGTACTATGCTTTACTTAATAAAGCTACTTGCTTGTTTTGCTACTTTGTGTGTCTGTTTGAGAATACTTTCCAAATTTGAACACAAAACGGAATCACTGACATCAACTCGTCATCCTACACTGGGAGGTGTACTCCTTCTCCCTGTAGTAGATTTTGGAGCCTCATCTGGTATATCGACAAGTGAGATGTCTCCAGCCACTGGTAAGTTTGGGTACTCACTTGCAAGGTTTGATCATTTTGCTGTCAATTTTCTCCCCACTTGCTCACTCTTGTTCAACTGCTACTGGTCTCACACTTCCTTTTCTGTAAGAAAGGGGCTGGAGTGGGGGAAATGTGACAATTATCTTTGCTGCAACTGGCTCACAAAGAGGTTCTTCTAGCTTTATGTCTGTCTCTGGGACTCCACACAAACTTTCGGAGGCACTTACAACTAAATTCTCAGCTTCAGACTCCCTGATCCCTCTGGCTGAGACTGTTTTGGCTCACCTTGGCAGGTGGCTTGTGGAGGGGGTAGGGTTTCTGGACCATAGACCAAGCAGGTAGAACTGGAGTCTTGAAGTTCTCCTTGACAAAAGAATTGTGAGAGTGGCAAGGGCTTGCCCCCGCACTGTGCAGTTGCAAAAGCCTCAGGATAATGGAAGACTTTCCTCTGAACCTATATGGTGTGATCATGTCTAACCCTCTGTCAACTCTCCCATCTGACTTTCTCGCAATTTGTCATCATCTCTATCCCTCATGCTCTGTCGCCCTGGCCATTGCTGTCTCTGTGTGTCCACCCATGCCCAAAAACCTCTTAAGTGTGGTCCTGAGAGCCTCACATATCTATATCCCAGTCATGTGGATCAAACAAGGAAGGCCTTTACACTGCTTTCTTCACCATTGTCTTCAGGAACATGAGCCTGACAAGCTCATCACTCTTCTCACCTGATGCTCTCTCTCTCTCTCTCTCTCTCCTCTCTTGCTAAGAATCCTTCTCTCCAACTAACCCTAGGTACTTGTCTTCTCACGATTGAGGTCCACAATTTTTGACGTCATGTTCTCTCTAATCAATTTCTGTAGGCTTGTAAACATATTCGTGTCTTTAAAATAAAGGCCACTATTTCATCTGGGCAATTTTAATGGTCTCCCCCAACCCCAAACAGCTATTAGACTTCATCTCTCTCACTGATTACTGCTGCCCTGAAGGGCCAAACTGCTGTATCTGCCATGGATTGGATGATGAGATTCATCTGAGGATCCCTCCTTCAGGCTTCACCCTTTCTTTAAACATCATCATCTTTTATGCATTCTACAATGTCTCTCCTGTGTGTCCTCCCAAATGATTTGGGCATGATATTTAACTCTGAAGTTCAAGATATCTTCATCCTGCATTCTAGTAACCACTTCATCCCAGTGTGCAAGGCTGTCCATGAACTCAACCCAACCAGCTCTGGCTCAGATAGCCCTCCCAACCCTCTTCCAGATCAGGTCCCTAACCTGTTTCATCTTGCTGGTTTTTTCCTAATGAGTTGATTAAAATATCTGAGAAATCAAGTTTGTGTCAGTAGAGTAATCACTGGTGGGCAAGGTTTAATATGACCTTGGTGTGTACTCAGTCATGGCCTTGCAACAGGGGCAGGCCTGCTGAAAATGCGTGGGCAGCATGCACCCACCTCCATTAACCATGGGAATTCTCCTATGGTCCTCTCGTGTCTGAAACCCAAGCAAGTTTGAACCTTAAGTGCCAGGATGCTAAGGCTAAAAGTGACGCTGAGGATGTCTGGCCACAAGGTGGACAAGAAGCTGACGATGGGTACAACCCAGACTACTCTTGTTCCTTGGTGCAGTGAGCACTAGAGGATGAGCCCACTTTCTTTCTTTCTCTTTATTTAAAAATAAAAGGACCAATTGTGCCCTTGTGCAGCTTGGACTATAATATAACTGCCTTTGTTCTTCTTTTCTTGCCTAGATATGAAAGTTGGTTCATCAGTTTTCTTAATTATGTCACTAGGTTGTATATGAAAACATTGGAATACTCTGTCCTTAACTTCCTTTAAAAAAAAGACATAATTTTCCTCTGCAATATGGCCTGGTCACAATACAAGCTAGAGGAAGGAATAATCTGGAGAAGTAATGGGAGCTTAAGCTATGATACCATCCTCCAAGTAAACCTCTTTGGCAAAAGACAAAAAAAATGAAATGAGGTTCCATATGTTGAAGCCTTCACAGCTTTGTACCCAAATCTAGATATAGGAGTTCATCTGTCTTACCACCTATATGTTGCAAATCTAAGAATAAGGTTAAGTTTGATTTTTGGATGACCTGCTCTTAAAGTCCCTACTCAGGGCCAGGTAGAGGCAAGAGCCATGGCAATACGTACCTCAAGGAACTCAAATTCTGAGGAAGATATCCTTATAAATTCGGATTTCTCAGCAATGCTTCAAAACTGTCTCCTGCTCCAAGTTCTCTCTCTGATCCTCCTCCTGTTTATCAGTCACCTAAGCCTCAACCCCCAAGTTTCCACCCCTCTCTAACTAACTGCTAGTACTCATAGTGGTGCTGCTTACCAGCCCCCTAAGGGACATTGACTCCTTCACAAGATGTCAGGTGCCCCAAGAGAAAATGGCCCAGAGGAAAAAGAGAACCTCAAACCCTGAGAGCTTCACACCCCTTCAACTGCTGCCACCTGGGACCACCAGGCTGAGGAAAAAGGGCACAGGAGTCTGCCATGAAGGGCCCCTCATTCAAATCACATTGATAGGCACAGCTTCAGGATTTGGCAGGACAAGGAGACCACAGGCATGATCTGGCCACAACTTTGAATGACCCACCAGCCCCTTGGAGTCACCAAGAACTAGTGTTTAATGAGACTCCAATGGGAAAAGCCATGTCTACACAGAGCTGCCCAGCACATCCCTTCCCCAGATACTTCCTCCCCTTCCCAGAGCAGGTGTGTAGGAAGTCCCAGAAAGGAGGCATGGATGCCTAGACAAACATGATGTCATTGGAGAGACCCAACTTTAGCCCATGTCCTTTTTTCAAAAAAGATGACAGCCAAACAATAGGAAACTAACAGACATGGCCCTTCAGAATGATGAACCCCATGTGCCTGCCGGCTAGCTGGAGCCAGAGTTCACCAGCAAGCACTGCGTTGGACAGTTAAATGCACACACCCAACACCGGGGTCCCTCCGACTGCTCTGAGCTGGCTCCAGCTGCTGTCACTGTCCACTGAGAAAGGCCAAGTGCCCTTTGGTGCATTTGTTGGTGTAGTGTCCTTTTTCACCACACTCTGAGCCAACGTCTGGGGCTCCCTTATAACAGGTAACCTGCTCCAGTGGTCGGGGTCCCCGGTTGCCTGCACTGCTGTTTTGACTCTGCATGACCCCGATGACCTGTGGGATTCTCTGCTTTGTTGGAGGCTGCGTCTGCTGTGGCAGTGGGGGCTGCTCATTGGTTCCCATGGGCAGTTCAAATCGCCGGTGCATGAATTTACACGAGGGTCCCCCCGGGCACAATCCCACGAAGTAATTCACACAGATGACTCTCTGCGTGTGCCGGTGCCTGCACAGGAGACCATGCTTGCAGAAGCCGCGGTCGTACCAAAGGCAGTCTTTGATCTTGGACTCAGGGTCGATGTGCAGGAAGGGGCACTCCTTGTTGCTACACTCCCCGAACTTGGAGTAGAAGTAGCACTCAGGCATCTTGGTCATGTCATACTCGTGTAAGAACTCGCACTGGTCCCCTTTCTTGCACAGCTCTCGCAGCCAGTGTTTGCACACAACTGTCTTCTCGCCACTGATGTGGCGAAATGGGCACACGCCCCCTTTGCCACAGGCAGCTTTCAAAAAGAATTCACAGACAACAGCCCCCGACTTGTCCATGCTGGGGAAGAGCAACAGCTGTGCCCCGAGCTGTTGCT
>NW_007242558.1:0-7767 GCF_000164805.1 Carlito syrichta | reverse complement strand
CCTTACAATACAATAGGTAGTTGAGACTAGGAAAACTTTAAGGCTGTAGCTGGTACAAAACCACACTTGCAAGAAAGACGAGCTAGTTATAGGAAACTTCACACCTACATAACTGCTAGATTCTTATCAGAGGCACCTGCAGCACTATAGTTTGTCTATACAGGATACTTGTGGTCTGGAGCCCAGCAACAAGGCAGGAAAGGGCATAGAAACTCCGTGGAGTATGTGCATCTATAAGTTGTTTCTGCCTACTCTCCCTTCTTGAGAATGTACTATTCTTTACTTAATAAAGCTACTTGCTTGTTTTGCTACTTTGTGTGTCTGTTTGAGAATACTTTCCAAACTTGAACACAAAACGGAATCACTGACATCAACTCGTCATCCTACACTGGGAGGTGTACCCCTTCTCCCTGTAATAGATTCTGGAGCCTCATCTGGTATATCGACAAGTGAGATGTCTCCAGCCACTGGTAAGTTTGGGTACTCACTTGCAAGGTTTGATCATTTTGCTGTCAATTTCCTCCCCACTTGCTCACTCTTGTTCAACTGCTACTTCCTTTTAAATTCTCAGCTTCAGACTCCCTGATCCCTCTGGCTGAGATTGTTTCGGCTCACCTTGGCAGGTGGCTTGTGGAGGGGGTAGGGTTTCTGGACCATACAGGTAGAACTGGAGTCTTGAAGTTCTCCTTGACAAAAGAATTGTGAGAGTGGCAAGGGCTTGCCCCCGCACTGTGCAGTTGCAAAAGCCTCAGGATAATGGAAGACTTTCCTCTGAACCTATATGGTGTGATCATGTCTAACCCTCTGTCAACTCTCCCATCTGACTTTCTCACAATTTGTCATCATCTCTATCCCTCATGCTCTGTTGCCCTGGCCATTGCTGTCTCTGTGTGTCCACCCATGCCCAAAAACCTCTTAAGTGTGGTCCTGAGAACCTCACATATCTATATCCCAGTCATGTGGATCAGACAAGGAAGTCCTTTACACTGCTTTCTTCAACATTGTCTTCAGGAACATGAGCCTGACAAGTTCATCACTCTTCTCACCTGATGCTCTCTCTCTCTCTCTCTCTCTCTCTCTCTTGCTAAGAATCCTTCTCTCCAACTAACCCTAGGTACTTGTCTTCTCACGATTGAGGTCCACAATTTTTGACCTCATGTTCTCTCTAATCAAATTTCTGTCGGCTTGGAAACATATTCATGTCTTTAAAATAAAGGCCACTATTTCATCTGGGCAATTTTAATGGTCTCCCCCAACCCCAAACAGCTATTAGACTTCATCTCTCTCACTGATTACTGCTGCCCTGAACGGACCAAACTGCTGTCTCTGCCATGGATTGGATGATGAGATTCATCTGAGGATCCCTCCTTCAGGCTTTACCCTTTCTTTAAACATCATCATCTTTTATGTATTCTACAATGTCTCTCCTGTGTGTCCTCCCAAATGATTTGGGCATGATATTTAACTCTGAAGTTCAAGATATCTTCATCCTGCATTCTAGTAACCACTTCATCCCAGTGTGCAGGGCTGTCCATGAACTCAACCCAACCAGCTCTGGTTCAGATAGCCCTCCCAACCCTCTTCCAGATCAGGTCTCTACCCTGTTTCATCTTGCTGGTTTTTTCCCAATGAGTTGATTAAAATATCTGAGAAATCAAGTTTGTGTCAGTAGAGTAATCACTGGTGGGCAAGGTTCAATATGACCTTGGTGTGTACTCAGTCATGGCCTTGCAACAGGGGCAGGCCTGCTGAAAATGCATGGGCAGCATGCACCCACCTCCATTAACCATGGGAATTCTCCTATGGTCCTCTCGTGTCTGAAACCCAAGCAAGTTTGAACCTTTAGTGCCAGGATGCTAAGGCTAAAAGTGACGCTGAGGATGTCTGGCCACAAGGTGGACAAGAAGCTGACGATGGGTACAACCCAGACTACTCTTGTTCCTTGGTGCAGTGAGCACTAGAGGATGAGCCCACTTTCTTTCTTTCTCTTTATTTAAAAATAAAAGGACCAATTGTGCCCTTATGCAGCTTGGACTATAATATAACTGCCTTCGTTCTTCTTTTCTTTCCTAGATATGAAAGTTGGTTCATCAGTTTTCTTAATTATGTCACTAGGTTGTATATGAAAACATTGGAATACTCTGTCCTTAACTTCCTTTAAAAAAAAAGAAACATAATTTTCCTCTGCAATATGGCCTGGTCACAATACAAGCTAGAGGAAGGAATAATCTGGAGAAGTAATGGGAGCTTAAGCTATGATACCATCCTCCAAGTAAACCTCTTTGGCAAAAGACAAAAAAAATGAAATGAGGTTCCATATGTTGAAGCCTTCACAGCTTTGTACCCAAATCCAGATATAGGAGTCCATCTGTCTTACCACCTATATGTTGTCAAATCTAAGAATAAGGTTAAGTTTGATTTTTGGATGACCTGCTCTTAAAGTCCCTACTCAGGGCCGGGTAGAGGCAAGAGCCATGGCAATACGTACCTCAAGGAACTCAAATTCTGAGGAAGATATCCTTATAAATTCGGATTTCTCAGCAATGCTTCAAAACCGTCTCCTGCTCCAAGTTCTCTCTCTGATCCTCCTCCTGCTTATCAGTCACCTAAGCCTCAACCCCCAAGTTTCCACCCCTCTCTAACTAACTGCTAGTACTCATAGTGGTGCTGCTTACCAGCCCCCTAAGGGACCTTGACTCCTTCATAAGATGCCAAACAATAAGGAAGGCTTTCTCAGAATGCAAATCCCTTTCGCCATAAGTGATCTGGGATTATGTAAGGAGAAATTTGGCAAGTTCTCTGAAAGCCCTAGTAAGCTTGTTACAAAATTGACTTTGTCATTTAACCTTATTATGAAAAACATTCAAGTAATGCCTGTCAATTACAACAAAGTCAAGGAAATTACCCAAACGGACAATGAATACCCAGCTTTGTTCTAGGCTAGTCTAGTAGCAGTCCTAAAGAAATATACAAAAGTGAACACTGATTCCTGGGATAGACAAATATTTCTAAACATTCATTTCATTAACCAATCTGCCCTAGACATCCAGAGGAAACTACAAAAATTAGATAGGGGACCACAAACTCCCTCACCCCAGCTATTAAATGCAGACTTCTCAGTTTCCAATAGCTGAGATCAGGCCAGGGAAAAACGTAAATTTTTAAAAAGTCAGACTTTTGGCTGCAATAATGTTAGGGCAGCCATCTCAAGAGAGAACTGCTGGTAAATCCAGTCAAAGGGAGCTTGCTTCAATTGTGAAAAAACAGGCCACTGAGAAAAAACAAGTACCCAGAAAGTCTCTGAAAAGGGTCCATGCCCTAGATTTGGACAAAAAGGCCACTGGCAAAAGGCTTACCCTAGAACCCTGAAGAGAGGACCAAAGTCATGGCCATGTCCAACTGACAAGCTTTAGGTTCTTGGCAGCTCCCCAACAGACCATTGCTATAATGGGGGAAGAGCCAAAGGGTATTCTAGAGATGACAAAGAAGATTCTCTGTCCTCTAACTTGTCACCTTTTCTGTTTTGCCTTCCTGTCCTGGACCTTTATCTAAAAAAAATCTGCTTAGTTATTGAAGTTGATGGGAAGCCTCAGGATGACAAGGAAGACAATTCTCAAAATCCTCAGGCTGCAACCACAGACCAGGAATGCATCTGTGAGCTTATCAAGGACCAAAAGTTCCTATTCAAAAGACAACCTCCCAAGACTGCTAAAGGGAAGTAGAGGTGGCAACCCTTGTCTCATCATGGGGTTGCTCTTATTATTGGGTCATTATACACACGTGTGCTTTCTACTTGGGTATTATCGATGCTTACTTGCAATCCTCCAGGGACACATTAGTATTTGCTTGAATGCCAAAAAACAAAACCAAAATTTATTTTCTTTCTATGGTTAGCAGAGTTAACAATTTCTTGTTTCCTGGGAAACTAAAATAGTAACATCTATTTCCATTTCTCACACTGGGTCACCCAGGGACCCAATTTAACAACATGTTGGATCAGCCATCCCCACTCCAATCCACTAACAAGTATTAACTGCATATCCTTCTAAAGTTCCTGTCTCTACCTTTAACCTTACCCAAACACCCTGAGGATCCCTAATATTCCTCTCGAAGTAAGTTTATCCAATTTCATCAATATAACACCATTATTTCAGGTTCCTAACTCTATAAGGTTACTTACCTTAAACTAGGAAACTTCCAATTCAACGAAGATGTAAAAGAGTCAGGCTTCTACTAAAGCTACCTCTTGGCCACATTCTTGGCTAAAGAGGATTTCCATATCAGGCTGGGGAAGAAACAAAGGGCATACGTAAGTACCACCTGTAAATATTATACAGTTTGAAGTCTCACACCCCAATCTGATGCCCAAAGACCTCAGGATACCAGAGATGCACTCAATATGTGGGAAAAAATGCCCACCCTTAGTTGGCCTATTCAAAGTAACAGACTTCTGTTTACTCTTCTATACTTCCCTCAGGTGAACTGAATTCTCCGTGCCAGTGACAAGCTTGTAGTTTGGTCAACACCTAGTAATGCTGACCTTCAATTTACTAAAACTATTTTTTTTGAGTTGGAGTCTTACTCTGTCGACCAGGTTGTAGTGTAGTGGCATCCTCATGGCCACCACAGCCTCAAACTGCTAGGCTTAGGTGATCCTTCTGTCTCAGCCTTCCAAGCAGCTGGAACTGCAGACGCACCTAATAGCTATACTACTGCTTTTTAAATTTTGAACCTTGTCTTTGTGTGTGTGTGTGTGTGTGTGTGTGTGTGTGTGTGTGTGTGTGTGTGTGTTGGAATCTCACTCTGTCACCCAGGCTGGAGTGCAGTGGCATGTTCATAGCCACCACAGCTTCAACCTGCTGGATTCCGGCGATCCTTCCGCTTCAACCCTCAAAGAATCCGGAACTATAGGCACATGGTACCACATCTGGTTAATTTTTGATTTACTGTAGAGACGAGTTCTCGCCAAGTTGCCTGGGCTGTTCTCAAACCTGTGGAATTAGGCAATCCACTCACCTCGGCCTCCCAAAGTGCTGGGACTACAGACTGAGCCACTGAGTCCGGCCTGAACCTTGTCTTTTTAACCTTTTGGTCTAAACTCCAAAAATTTCATTTGCAAATAATGTTATGAAAAGAATTTCATCCTGTCCCCTCAGAGAAATTGGCTCTCACCTGCCCACATAATCAAATGACTGTCAGATTCCACACCTGCAGACCTGACCAAAGAGCTGTGAAACTCCACACCTACAGCCAATAATAAAAAATAGCAAGAAGGTTTAGGCCCCATAGGTAGGGTCAATGCCCACTTTCGGTATAAAGCAGCTGCTTAAGATTTAACCTTCATCCCTCAACTCCCCTAAAATATTTTTGGGACCAAACTTCTTGAGGAGGATTGACAGAGTAAGCAGGTTAGACTAGGAAAAATTTTAAGGATATAGAAAAGTTCCAAGACCATTTATGTCTGCAGCAGCTGGTGCAAAACCATGCAAACAAGCAAGATGGCCTAGCTGTAGGAAACTTCACACCCACATCACTGTCAGACTCTTGTCAGATACACCTGCAGCACAGTAGTTGGTCTATCCAGGATGCTTGCAATCAGGAGTTGACCACCAAGGCAAGAACTGGCTTAGAAATCCCCTGGAGCACGCACATCAATAGCCAAGCTTGACCCAAAAAAATCATGACTTACTTTTACCTTTATTATTATTATTATTATTATTATTTAGAGTTGGAGTCTCACTCTTTGTTGCACAGGCTGGATGGAGTGCAGTGGCATGCTCATGGCTACCACAGCCTCAACCTGCTGGGCTCAGGCAAGCCTTCAGACTCAGCCTTCCAAATAGCTGGAACTGCAGACACACACCCCCACACCTGGCTAGTTTTTGTGATTTACTGTAGAGACGAGGTCTCACCAAGTTGCCCAGGCTGGTCTGGAACCCCCTGGGTTTAGACAATCCTCTCGCCTTGGCCTCCCATAGTGCTGGGATTACAGCCTGAGCCACTGTGGCCTGACCACCTTTATTATTAACATAATACTATTAACATAAAATTACCCTAGGGAAGCCTCCCACTCCCATCATATACCTGACACCATGACAGTGTCAGTATTAGGCTTAGACCTTCCCCACCCAATGTGAGGGGGGAATAACAGCAACCCAGCCCCAAACCACCCATTTCTAGAAAAAGACCACTCCAAACTCACCCCTCAGTTCCCTAAAAGTAAAAGGTATAGCTCAGCAATAGTTGGGGCCAGAAGCAGCAGCTTCTGTAGGCTGATTCTGCCCACTCTCCCTTCTTGAGAGTGTATTATTCTTTGCTTAACAAAGCTGCTTGCTTGTATTGCTACTTTGTGTGTCTGTTTGTGAATTCTTTCCAGACTTGAACACAAGAACCTGGTCATCAACATCAATCCGTCATCCCACACTGGGAGGTGTACTCTTTTTCCCAATAACACTTACATTAACTTTGTAGCATTCTTGCCTGCAAAAATAAAATGCACTCAAGAGTCATGAAGCCCAACATGCGCAATGAGTTTCAATCTGTACATATTTTTTAGTGAATGGTGAATTTACATTATTGTTGATTATTTATTTAATATATATTCAAGAATGCTTATGGGGAATAAATTTTTCTTAAGTTATAGGGTTCTGACTAAATGGGTAAATCTATAATATTAGAGAATTGTAAGTACTTTTGAGCACTGTACTAGTACTGTGTTGAGCTCAGTCAATTTTGCACCATTTCCTGTAAACAACTGCTGTCAGCTCTCTGCAATACTGTAGTTCTTATCAGTGAATCACCAGCCATTACCCACCAAAGCCAAATCCTCTCACAGTACAAAGTAATCACTGGTATCCACCAAAAGCCAAAGAGATGAGGTAATGGGCCCTCAAGAGAAAGAAGAGCTTAGGCCTGGGAGGAATCTGTCCACTTACAACTCTTGAGGTTCCATGAAAACAAAACAAAACAAAACCCAAAAAAACCCAAAGGAGTTTCCTCCACAAAGGAGGAGTCTGTGCACCCTCTCTTTTCCTTAAGGGATCCAAGGATGTTAGAAAGATTTTTTTTCTTTAGGATCCCTTGTGTGGCATTGAGTGTCACAAGAGAAAGGAGGGTCAGACAGAAGGAAAGGGAGAAACAGAATCCAGTTGACTGAGGAGGTTTTGTAGAGAGAAAATAGAGGTCTTAAAGTAATATATTTGCATACATACATATTGCTTTAAATGTCAATTTTAATTAAGTCAACTTTTGACTCTAGAGTTTTTTGGGGTTTTTTTTCCTTTTTTTTTTGAGTTGGAGTCTCACTCTGTCACCCAGACTGGAGTGCAGTGGCCACTCCCGGCCACTGCAGCCTCAACCTGGTGGACTCCGGCGATTCTTCCACCTCAGCCTTCTGAGTAGCCGGAATTACAGGCATGTGCTACCACGCCCGGCTGATTTTTGATTTATTGTAGAGATGAGGTCTCGCCAAGTTGCCCATGCAGGTCTCGAACCCATGGGCTCAGGCAATTCACTCACCTCAGCCTCCCAAATTGACTCTAGAGTCTTAAAAAAAATCTTTGGAATTATAATTCCTACTCAGGTCATTTTGCTTTTGCTACTTGCTGGGCTTTCATCACCAAATTGCAGCCTGCAGAGGAAGTCATCTCACCAGAATAGTCCCCACCCTTCCCAATCACAGAGTTACAGAGACTGTCAGCTAAAAATCACTCTAACTTTGCCAGTGTTTTTGGGGTGTCCCTCTGCTCACATGGTGGTCCACCAGCA
>NW_007242557.1:0-4741 GCF_000164805.1 Carlito syrichta | reverse complement strand
GCTAGAGGAAGGAATAATCTGGGAGAAGTAATGGGAGCTTAAGCTATGATACCATCCTCCAAGTAAACCTCTTTGGCAAAAGACAAAAAAAAAAAAATGAAATGAGGTTCCATATGTTGAAGCCTTCACAGCTTTGTACCCAAATCCAGATATAGGAGTTCATCTGTCTTACCACCTATATGTTGTCAAATCTAAGAATAAGGTTAAGTTTGATTTTTGGATGACCTGCTCTTAAAGTCCCTACTCAGGGCCAGGTAGAGGCAAGAGCCATGGCAATACGTACCTCAAGGAACTCAAATTCTGAGGAAGATATCCTTATAAATTCGGATTTCTCAGCAATGCTTCAAAACTGTCTCCTGCTCCAAGTTCTCTCTCTGATCCTCCTCCTGCTTATCAGTCACCTAAGCCTCAACCCCCAAGTTTCCACCCCTCTCTAACTAACTGCTAGTACTCATAGTAGTGCTGCTTACCAGCCCCCTAAGGGACATTGACTCCTTCACAAGATGCCAAACAATAAGGAAGGCTTTCTCAGAATGCAAATCCCTTTCGCCATAAGTGATCTGGGATTATGTAAGGAGAAATTTGGCAAGTTCTCTGAAAGCCCTAGTAAGCTTGTTACAAAATTGACTTTGTCATTTAACCTTATTCTGAAAAATATTCAAGTAAAGCCTGTCAATTACAACAAAGTCAAGGAAATTACACAAATGGACAATGAATACCCAGCTCTGTTCTAGGCTAGTCTAGTAGCAGTCCTAAAGAAATATACAAAAGTGAACACTGATTCCTGGGATAGACAAATATTTCTAAACATTCATTTCATTAACCAATCTGCCCTAGACATCCAGAGGAAACTACAAAAATTAGATAGGGGACACAAACTCCCTCACCCCAGCTATTAAATGCAGACTTCTCAGTTTCCAATAGCTGAGATCAGGCCAGGGAAAAACGTAAATTTTTAAAAAGTCAGACTTTTGGCTGCAATAATGCTAGGGCAGCCATCTCAAGAGAGAACTGCTGGTAAACCCAGTCAAAGGGAGCTTGCTTCAATTGTGAAAAAACAGGCCACTGAGAAAAAACAAGTACCCAGAAAGTCTCTGAAAAGGGTCCATGCCCTAGATTTGGACAAAAAGGCCACTGGCAAAAGGCTTACCCTAGAACCCTGAAGAGAGGACCAAAGTCATGGCCATGTCCAACTGACAAGCTTTAGGTTCTTGGCAGCTCCCCAACAGACCATTGCTATAATGGGGGAAGAGCCAAAGGGTATTCTAGAGATGACAAAGAAGATTCTCTGTCCTCTAACTTGTCACCTTTTCTGTTTTGCCTTCCTGTCCTGGACCTTTATCTAAAAAAAATCTGCTTAGTTATTGAAGTTGATGGGAAGCCTCAGGATGACAAGGAAGACAATTCTCAAAATCCTCAGGCTGCAACCACAGACCAGGAATGCATCTGTGAGCTTATCAAGGACCAAAAGTTCCTATTCAAAAGACAACCTCCCAAGACTGCTAAAGGGAAGTAGAGGTGGCAACCCTTGTCTCATCATGGGGTTGCTCTTATTATTGGGTCATTATACACACGTGTGCTTTCTACTTGGGTATTATCGATGCTTACTTGCAATCCTCCAGGGACACATTAGTATTTGCTTGAATGCCAAAAAACAAAACCAAAATTTATTTTCTTTCTATGGTTAGCAGAGTTAACAATTTCTTGTTTCCTGGGAAACTAAAATAGTAACATCTATTTCCATTTCTCACACTGGGTCACCCAGGGACCCAATTTAACAACATGTTGGATCAGCCATCCCAACTCCAATCCACTAACAAGTTATTAACTGCATATCCTTCTAAAGTTCCTGTCTCTACCTTTAACCTTACCCAAACACCCTGAGGATCCCTAATATTCCTCTCGAAGTAAGTTTATCCAATTTCATCAATACAACACCATTATTTCAGGTTCCTAACTCTATAAGGTTACTTACCTTAAACTAGGAAACTTCCAATTCAACGAAGATGTAAAAGAGTCAGGCTTCTACTAAAGCTACCTCTTGGCCACATTCTTGGCTAAAGAGGATTTCCATATCAGGCAGGGGAAGAAACAAAGGGCATACGTAAGTACCACCTGTAAATATTATACAGTTTGAAGTCTCACACTCCAATCTGATGCCCAAAGACCTCAGGATACCAGAGATGCATCCAATATGTGGGGAAAAATGCCCACCCTTAGTTGGCCTATTCAAAGTAACAGACTTCTGTTTACTCTTCCATACTTCCCTCAGGTGAACTGAATTCTCCGTGCCAGTGACAAGCTTGTAGTTTGGTCAACACCTAGTAATGCTGAACTTCAATTTACTAAAACTATTTTTTTTGAGTTGGAATCTTACTCTGTCGACCAGGTTGTAGTGTAGTGGCATCCTCATGGCCACCACAGCCTCAACCTGCTAGGCTTAGGTGATCCTTCTGTCTCAGCCTTCCAAGCAGCTGGAACTGCAGATGCACCTAATAGCTATACTACTGCTTTTTAAATTTTGAACTTTGTCTTTGTGTGTGTGTGTGTGTGTGTGTGTGTGTGTGCTGGAATCTCACTCTGTCGCCCAGGCTGGAGTGCAGTGGCATGTTCACAGCCACCACAGCTTCAACCTGCTGGATTCTGGCGATCCTTCTGCTTCAACCCTCAAAGAATCCAGAACTACAGGCACATGGTACCACATCTGGCTAATTTTTGATTTACTGTAGAGATGAGTTCTCGCCAAGTTGCCTGGGCTGTTCTCAAACCTGTGGAATTAGGCAATCCACTCACCTCGGCCTCCCAAAGTGCTGGGACTACAGACTGAGCCACTGAGTCCGGCCTGAACCTTGTCTTTTTAACCTTTTGGTCTAAACTCCAAAAATTTCATTTGCAAATAGTGTTATGAAAATAATTTCGTCCTGTCCCCTCAGAGAAATTGGCTCTCACCTGCCCACTTAATCAAATGACTGTCAGATTCCACACCTGCAGACCTGACCAAAGCCGTTCTGTGAAACTCCACACCTACAGCCAATAATAAATAATAGCAAGAAGGTTTAGGCCCCATAGGTAGGGTCAATGCCCACTTTCGGTATAAAGCAGCTGCTTAAGATTTAACCTTCATCCCTCAACTCCCCTAAAATATTTTTGGGACCAAACTTCTTGAGGAGGATTGACAGAGTAAGCAGGTTAGACTAGGAAAAATTTTAAGGATATAGAAAAGTTCCAAGACCATTTATGTCTGCAGCAGCTGGTGCAAAACCATGCAAACAAGCAAGATGGCCTAGCTGTAGGAAACTTCACACCCACATCACTGTCAGACTCTTGTCAGATACACCTGCAGCACAGTAGTTGGTCTATCCAGGATGCTTGCAATCAGGAGTTGACCACCAAGGCAAGAACTGGCTTAGAAATCCCCTGGAGCACGCACATCAATAGCCAAGCTTGACCCAAAAAAATCATGACTTACTTTTACCTTTATTATTATTATTATTATTATTATTTAGAGTTGGAGTCTCACTCTTTGTTGCACAGGCTGGATGGAGTGCAGTGGCATGCTCATGGCTACCACAGCCTCAACCTGCTGGGCTCAGGCAAGCCTTCAGACTCAGCCTTCCAAATAGCTGGAACTGCAGACACACACCCCCACACCTGGCTAGTTTTTGTGATTTACTGTAGAGACGAGGTCTCACCAAGTTGCCCAGGCTGGTCTGGAACCCCCTGGGTTTAGACAATCCTCTCGCCTTGGCCTCCCATAGTGCTGGGATTACAGCCTGAGCCACTGTGGCCTGACCACCTTTATTATTAACATAATACTATTAACATAAAATTACCCTAGGGAAGCCTCCCACTCCCATCATATACCTGACACCATGACAGTGTCAGTATTAGGCTTAGACCTTCCCCACCCAATGTGAGGGGGGAATAACAGCAACCCAGCCCCAAACCACCCATTTCTAGAAAAAGACCACTCCAAACTCACCCCTCAGTTCCCTAAAAGTAAAAGGTATAGCTCAGCAATAGTTGGGGCCAGAAGCAGCAACTTCTGTAGGCTGATTCTGCCCACTCTCCCTTCTTGAGAGTGTATTATTCTTTGCTTAACAAAGCTGCTTGCTTGTTTTGCTACTTTGTGTGTCTGTTTGTGAATTCTTTCCAGACTTGAACACAAGAACCTGGTCATCAACATCAATCCGTCATCCCACACTGGGAGGTGTACTCTTTTTCCCAGTAACACTTACATTAACTTTGTAGCATTCTTGCCTGCAAAAATAAAATGCACTCAAGAGTCATGAAGCCCAACATGCGCAATGAGTTTCAATCTGTACATATTTTTTAGTGAATGGTGAATTTACATTATTGTTGATTATTTATTTAATATATATTCAAGAATGCTTATGGGGAATAAATTTTTCTTAAGTTATAGGGTTCTGACTAAATGGGTAAATCTATAATATTAGAGAATTGTAAGTACTTTTGAGCACTGTACTAGTACTGTGTTGAGCTCAGTCAATTTTGCACCATTTCCTGTAAACAACTGCTGGCAGCTCTCTGCAATACTGTAGTTCTTATCAGTGAATCACCAGCCATTACCCACCAAAGCCAAATCCTCTCACAGGACAAAGTAATCACTGGTATCCACCAAAAGCCAAAGAGATGAGGTAATGGGCCCTCAAGAGAAAGAAGAGTTTAGGCCTGGGAGGAATCTGTCCACTTACAACTCTTGAGGTTCCATGAAAACAAA
>NW_007242556.1:0-1692 GCF_000164805.1 Carlito syrichta | reverse complement strand
CCTATCCAGTCGACTTAACTAGCTGACTTAACTATATAGCTACCTAGCTAGCCAACTGATTTAACTAAGTGACTTAACTAGCTAGCAACCTAGCTAGTCAGCTGCCTGGCCAGCTAACTTAACTAGCTGATTTAACCAGCTAGTCAGCTGGCTAGCCATCTGACTTAACTAACTGACTGAGCTAGCTAGCCAGCTGACTGTCCAACTGAATTAACTAGCTGACTTAAACAACTAAACAGCTGGCTAGCCAGCTGACTAAAGTAGCAAGCTATCTAGCTAACCAGCTGGGAAGCCAGCTGAATTAATTACCTGACTTAACCAACCAGCCAGTGGGCTAGCCAGGTAAATTAACTAGCTTGCTACCTAGCTAGCCAGCTGGCTAGCCAGCTGACTTAACTAGTTGACTTAACCAGCTAGCCAGCTGTGTAGCCAGCTGACTAAACTGATGTAACTAGTTAGCCAGTTGGCTAGACAGCTTACTTGACTAGTTCTCTACTTAGCTAGCTAGCTGGCTAGCTAACTCACTTAACTAGCTGACTTAATTAGCTAGACTACTGGCTAGCCATCTGACAAATAAATCGCTACCTAGCTAACCAGCTTCAAGTCAGCTGACTAAATTAGCTGACTTAAACAGCTGGCCTGATTGCTAGTCAGCTGAATTAACCAGGTTGATATATAGCTAGTCAGCTGGCTAGCATGCTAACTTAACTAGCCGACTTGACTAAGTATCCAGCTGTCTAGCCAACTGATGTAAGTAGTCAGCTACTTAGCTAGCTGAGCTGGCTAGTCAGCTGACTTAACTAGGTGACTTATATAGCCAGTGGAATAGACAGTTGATTTACTATATAGCTACCTAAGTAGCCAGCTGTCCAGCCAGCTGACTTAACTAGGTGACTTAAATAGCCAGACAGCTAGCTAGCTGGCTGACCTAATGGCCTATGTACCTAGCTAGCCAGTTGGATAGCCCGCTGACTTAAGTAGCTAACTACATACATAGCCTGCTGGCTTGCCAGCTGACTTAACTACTTAGCTACCTAGCTAACCAGATGGCTAATGAGATGAATTAACTAGGTTAATTCTGGCTAGCCACCTGACTTAACTAGCTAGCTACCCAGCTAGGCAACTGACTCACCAGCTGACTTATCTCACTGACTTAACTAGCTAGTAAGCTGACTTAACTAGCTGACTTAACCATCTAGGTACCAAGCTAGTCAGCTGGCTTAATTAGCTGGCTTAACTAAGTAGCTATGTAGCTAGCTATCTAGCTAGCCATCTGACTTAACTAGCAGGCATAACTAGATAGCTAGCTGACATAACTGGCTGTCTTATGTATCTTGCTTCCTAGCTAGCCAGCAGATTTAACTAGCTGAAATAACTAGCTAGCCAGATGGCTACACACCAGATTTAATTAGCTTTTTAACTAGCTAACAAGCTGGATAGCCAACTGACGTAATGAGTTGACTTAACTAGCAAGGCAGCTGGTTTCCAGCTGACATACCCAGCTGATTTAACCAGATAGTCAACTGGCTAGCCAGCTGACTTAACTAGCTGGCTATCTATTTAGCCAGCAGTCTAGCTATCTGACTTACCGAGCTGACTTAAGCTAGATAGCTGGCTAGCCAGCTGACAACTAGCTGGCTACCTACCTAGTCAGCAGGCTAGCCAGCTGACTTAACTAGGTGAATTTGAACA
>NW_007242555.1:0-1098 GCF_000164805.1 Carlito syrichta | reverse complement strand
ACCAGATTTAATTAGCTTTTTAACTAGCTAACCAGCTGGATAGTCAACTGACTTAATGAGCTGACTTAACTAGCAAGGCTGCTGGTTTCCAGCTGACATACCCAGCTGACTTAACCAGATAGTCAACTGGCTAGCCAGCTGACTTAACTAGCTGGCTATCTATTTAGCCAGCAGTCTAGCTATTTGACTTACTGAGCTGACTTAAGCTAGATAGCTGGCTAGCCAGCTGACAACTAGCTGGCTACCTAGCTAGTCAGCAGGATAGCCAGCTGACTTAACTAGGTGAATTGAACAACTAGACTGCTTGTTAGCAAGCTGACTTATCTAGCTAGCTACAACCTATTCAGCTGGCTAGACAGCTGACTAAACGAGCTGACTTAACTTGCTGACATCACTACTTAGCCATTTAGCTATCTAGCCGACTTAACTAGCTAGGTATTTACCTTGTCAGTTGGCTAGCCAGTTCTCTCAACTAGCTGAATTAACCTGCTATCCAGCTGACTAACCGAGTAAACTAGCTCACTAACTAACAAGCCAGTTGCCAATCCTGCTGACTTATCTAGCTGCCTTAACCAGCTAGCTACCTAGCTAGCCAGCTGAAATAAATAGTTAGCTAACTAGGTAGCTATGTAGCTTCCCAGCTGACTTAAATACTTAGCTAGCTAGCAAGTTACCATCTATCAAACTGACTTGAATAGTTAGCTGCCTAGCTAGCTGACTTATCCAGCTAGCTAACTATTTGCTTTACTAGTTATCTAACATGCTAGTTAGGTGATTTATTTATCTGACTTAACTCGTTAGCTAATGAGCTACCTAGCTGACACAACCAGCTGACTTAACTCGTTAGTTAACAAGCTACCTAGCTGACACAACCAGCTGATTTAACTCATTAGCTAACTAGCTAGCTAGCTGACTCATCCAGCTGACTTAACTCGTTAGCTAACTAGCTAGCTATCCTACTCAAATAGCTGACTCAACCCATTTGATAACTTGCTAGTTAGCTGACACAATCAACTGACTTAACCCGTTAGTTACCTAGTTAACTACCTGACCCAATCTACTGACTTAACCCATTAGCTCACTAGGTAGCTAGCTGTC
>NW_007242554.1:0-816 GCF_000164805.1 Carlito syrichta | reverse complement strand
TCTAATCACGTGCCTTTGGGAGGCTGATGTGAGTGGATTGCCTGAGCCCGTGGGTTCGAGAGCCTCCTGGGCAGTGAAACCTCGTCTCTACAGTAAATCAAAAAATCAGCCAGACATGGTAGCTCATGTTTGTAATTCTGGCTACTTGGAAGGCTGAGGTGGAAGGATCGCCAGAGCCCAGCAGGTCGAGGCTGTGGTGGCCGAGAGCGGCCACTGCACTCCAATCTGGGCGACAGAGTGAGACTCCAACTAAAAAAAAAAAAAAACAAGATCCTCGGGAAAAATGTATCATATTGCCGTATTTGGATGTAACTTTGGTATTAAGATGAGCTTAGTAATCCTTAAATTCCCTTTGTACTTTATTTGTAAAGTGGCCGAGGGTTTTGCAGTTGCCAAATATTTAGTACGAATTATTAAAATGTAACCAAGATCCATAATTCCACGTCCCTAAGAAACATCTGGGCATCTGCATTTCTGTACACAGAGTTTGGGAATCCACATGGACAGGAAAATTCAGGGCATCATGCTGAGAATGGAATGGGAATCCGGTTCTTGGAGTTCTCAATCGCCTAAATTTACAAAGTCTCTTGATAAGGTTTAATCAGCAATCTGGTGTTTGATGTCGCCACATTTCTGTGTGTCTTTTGAAAAAGGACCTGGAATCTTGGGTTCGAATTCCTCTAGAACTTTATGGGAGTTTTTCTCTTGATATCCAAGCAAGTGGAATTCTAGGTCACTAGGAAATATCTTGGCGTCTTGCTGAGATGAAGCAGGATTTTCAGTAATGGGGAGTACTCATATACAGAACACTACATG
>NW_007242553.1:0-858 GCF_000164805.1 Carlito syrichta | reverse complement strand
CTGATTCGGGATTACGTTGTAGGAAGACGGCCTGTAGTTTTGGAATTGAGGACTCATAAAAGGAAGATTCCATATAGTTCCTTAGCAATATGACGTGTAGTTTCCTGTTTATGACGACCTCCATTACGCAGCTTCCTGCTTCACTCTGCAGGATGCCGGGACAGTTCCTGGTGACCGAGAATTCCAGTTTCCTCAATATGAAAAGAAAGACGACCATATTTTTATTTGGGAACTTTAATCCAAGATTCCTGGATTAAAATATGGAATATTACAAACCCAAAACCCCAATTCCTACCTGCTCACCCACAAGAATTTTCTGTACTTTGAGGTCACATCAATCTAGGAATTTTTTACCAATGTACCTTTTGATTCTGGGGATTAAGATTACGGTCGTAGATGGTCCAAGGAAACAAAAGGATTTCTAGGGCTAAATCCTTGATTACAACTAACTAGAGGACCAGAAAGATCCTGAGGATCAGTAATGACATATTTAGTGTATCCACGGAGCAATTAGCTCTGAAAATGTAGGGACCCAGAAGCCCAGATTGCTGATTAAACCTTATCAAGAGGCCCTGTAGATTCCGGAAAATGAGAACACCTAGAACCGGATTTCCTTTTTATTTTCACTAAGATGCCCTGATTTTTCCTGTCGATTTTGATTCCATATTCAGTATATCAAAAGACAGATGCCCAGAAGTTTCCTAGGTTGGTGCATTACATGATTCCTCGTTACCCTTTAAAGTACGTAGTAAACATTTGGCAAGTGCAAAACCCTTGTCCCATCTCAAATAGAAAGAGACAAGGAAAGGGAAGTATTACAGTGTTCACCTTAAGACCAGAGTTACATCCAAATTGGGA
>NW_007242552.1:0-2430 GCF_000164805.1 Carlito syrichta | reverse complement strand
AAAAGTTTTAAATGGAATTGGGCACTCCAAGTCCTTTAGGTTTCCTCAGAACAACTGAGGCCAGATTCCAGGACAAAAAGAATCTTCTTCCCAATTTGGATGTAACTCTGGTCTTAAGGAAACACTGTAATACTTCCCTTTCCTTGTCTCTTTCTATTTTGAGATGGGACAAGGGTTTTGCACTTGCCAAATGTTTACTACGTACTTTAAAGGGTAACGTGGAATCATGTAATGCACCAACCTAGGAAACTTCTGGGCATCTGTCTTTTGATATACTGAATGTGGAATCCAAATCGACAGGAAAAATCAGGGCATCTTACTGAAAATAAAAAGGAAATCCGATTCTAGGTGTTCTCATTTTCCGGAATCTACAGGGACTCTTGATAAGGTTTAATCAGCAATCTGGGCTTCTGGGTCCCTACATTTTCAGAGCTAATTGCTCCGTGGATACACTAAATATGTCATTACTGATCCTCAGGATCTTTCTGGTCCTCTAGTTAGTTGTAATCAAGGATTTAACCCTAGAAATCCTTTTGTTTCCTTGGACCATCTATGACCGTAATCTTAATCCCCAGAACCAAAAGGTACATTGGTAAAAAATTCCTAGATTTATGTGACCTCAAAGTACAGAAAATTCTTGTGGGTGAGCAGGTAGGAATTGGGGTTTTGGGTTTGTAATATTCCATATTTTGTGAAGGTCTTGTGAATGGGAAACAGGAATCTTGGATTAAAGTTCCCAAAGTAAAATATGGTCGTCTTTCTTTTCATATTGAGGAAACTGGAATTCTCGGTCACCAGGAACTGTCCCAGCATCCTGCAGAGTGAAGCAGGAAGCTGCGTAATGGAGGCCGTCATAAACAGGAAACTACACGTCATATTGCTAAGGAACTATATGGAATCTTCCTCTTATGAGTCCTCAATCCCAAAAACTACAGGCCGTCTTCCTACAACGTAATGCTGAATCAGGTTTTTGAAGTAGGGATCTGGGTAATGGGAGTTCTCAGAAAAAGGAAACTTCACTGCCTATTGCTAAGTAAGAATAAGGAATCTGCGTTTCTCGGGTGCTCAATCCCAAAAATCTACAGAGCATCTTGGAAAGTTCTAAATAGAATCAGAGTTCAGAAGCAGGATGTATCGAACGAGAGTCCGAATATACAGGAAAATACACAGCCACTTGACAATTAAGAAAAAGAATCGGGGTTATATTAGTCCTCAGTCCTGAAAATCAACAGACCATCTGCTGTGGGATAAACAAGAGTCAGGGTTTAGAAGATGGAACATAGGTAATAGCAGTCCTCATATGCAGAATCTATATGATCTCTAGCTAAGGAGAACTAAGTAACCTCTTTTACACGGGTTAATCCGTCACATATCTACATGACATCATGCTAATGGCAAAACAAGAATCATGTTTTCCAAACAGGATTCTGGGGAAAGGGGGTCCTCATATACTGGACATCACACGGCACCTCGGTAAAGAAGAATAAGGAGTCTGTGATACACTAGTTCACAATCTGAAAAATTCTCAGGGCGTCTTGCTGAGGTATAAACAAGAATCAAGGCTTCGAGCTCGTCTCATGTTTCAGAGATATTTGGCTTGTGGGTATTATGAATCAGTCATTTCAAGACTCCAGCAACATTCTGGTCCTCTTGAGAGTTGTAATCGGCTATCTGGTTGGACAAATCCCTTAAGTTCCTCGGGACAATTAAGGCCAGATTCCGGAAAAAAAATGTATCATATTGCAGTATTTGGATGTAACTTTTGTCTTAAGATGAACTTGGTAATCCTCAAATTTCCGTTTGTACTTTATTTGTAGAGGGGCCGAGGGTTTTGCAGTTGCCAAATATTTAGTATGAATTATTAAAATGTAACCAAGATCCATGGATTCCACATCCCTAGGAAACATCTGGGCATCTGCATTTTTGTACACAGAGTTTTGGAATCCACATGAACAGGGAAATTCAAGGCATCTTGCTGAGAATGGAAAGGGAATCCGGTTCTTGGAGTTCTCAATCGCCTAAATTTACAAAGTCTCTTGATTAGGTTTAATCAGCAATTTGGTCTTCGAAGTCGCCACATTTTTAGTGTGTCTTTTGAAAAGGGACCAGGAATCTTGGGTTCCAATTCCTCAATAACTTTATGGGAATCTTTCTCTTGATATCCAAGCAACTGGAATTCTAGGTCACCAGGAAATATCTTGGCTTCTCGCTGAAAATGAAGCAGGAATTTCAGTAATGGGAGTACTCATATACAGAACCCTACACGACCTGTTGTTACAGAAGAATAAGGAATCTTGTTTACAGGAGGCCTCCATCCCAAAAACCTACAACCGTCTTGCTAAAAGATAACCACCATTCAGGTTTTGGGAGTAGGAATTTGGATAATGGGAGTCCTCATATACAGAAACTGCACTGTCTGTTGCAAAATGA
>NW_007242551.1:0-709 GCF_000164805.1 Carlito syrichta | reverse complement strand
ACACGAGTAACGCAGATTCCTTATTCTTACTTAGCAATATGCAGTGAAGTTTTCAGTATGTGATGGTTCCCATTAGCAAGAATCTGACTTCAATAACCTGATTGGTGGTTACCGCTTAGGAAGAGGGCCTGTAGTTTTGGGATGGAGGACTCATTTAACCAAGATTCCTTATACTTCCTTAGCAATATGACGTGTAGTTTCCTGTATATAACGACTCCCATTTCCCAGCTTCTTGCTTCACTCTGCAGGATGCCGAGACATTTCCTGGTGACCGAGAATTTCAGTAGTTTGGATATCAAGAGAAAGACTCCCATAATATATTATTTGCGAACTGGAATCCAAGATTCCTGGTTCCAATTCACAATGCCTCATAAAAATGTGGAATCTTCAAAACCCAACCTCCCAATTCCGACCTGCCAACCCACAATAATATTCTGTAGTATAAGGTCATCTGCATCGAGGGATTTTGTACTAATATGTCTTTTGATTCTGGGATACATGATTATGGTCCCAGATATTACTAGGACACAAAAGAATTTGTAGGGCCAGATCTTGATTACAAATAACAAGAGGACCAGAATCTTCCTGTGGATCTGTAATGACAGATTTAGCGTATCCAGGGAGCAAGTAGTTCTGAAAAATGTAGGGACCCAGAAACCCTGTTTCCTGATTAAACTTTATCATGAGGCCCTGTATATTCCGGTGAATG
>NW_007242550.1:0-735 GCF_000164805.1 Carlito syrichta | reverse complement strand
TTCTTGTTTGTCCCATAGCAGACAACCTGGAAATTTGATGGATTGAGGGCACGTACAAAAATGTTTCTTTATTCATATTTAGTTGGAGACCAAGTAGTGTCCTGTTTGTGAGGCCTCTCTTTCCCTTGATTCCTGTTTCGAACCCTAATTATTGTTTAGCCCTTCGTAAGAAGTCATGTAGAGTTTTTGATAGAGTAACCGTGGAAAACAGATTTCTTCTCTTTTATTAGCAAGAGGCCATGTAGTTTCCTGTATATGAGGATTGCTTTAACCCACATTCATGCCTCGAATCCCTGATTCTTCTTTAGCAGTCAGCAAGATGCCCTGTATATTTTCAGGACTGGGGACTTGTATAACCCAGATTCCTTACTTTTGCAACAGCCGTGCAGTTACATGTATATGAGTACTCCTGTTCACAGATACACGCGTCAAAAGCTTGATTCTTGTTTAGATCTTAGGAAGACGCCGTATACTTTTTTGGAGATTGAGAAAGCATGTCACCCACATTCCTTATTCTTTCTTAGGATACGCCAGTGCATTTGTCTGTATATGAGGATTTCATTTCCCAAGTTTATGCTTCAAAAACCCAAATTCGTGTTTAGCCCTAAGCAAGAAAGCCTAAGTTTTAATGGGATGGAGGTCACGTGTAAACCATATTCCATATTCTCCTTTAGCAATAGACAGTGCAGTTTCCTGTATATGAAAACTGCCATTATCCAGGTTCCTACTCCCAAA
>NW_007242549.1:0-1297 GCF_000164805.1 Carlito syrichta | reverse complement strand
ACATAATCATATCCCCCAGAATCAAAAGATATATTGGTATAAAATCATCAATCATATGGCCTCAAAGTATAGAAAATTCCTCTGGGTGGGCAGGTAGGAATTGGGGTTTTGGGTTTGTAATATTACACATTTTAGGGAGGTCTTCTGAAGGGGAAACAGGAATCTTGGATTCCAGTTCCCAAAGATCATTATGGATGTCTTTCTCTTGATATTAAAAAAACTGGAATTCTCGGTCACCAGGAACTGCCTTGGCATACTGCAGAGTGAAGAAGGAAGCTGGGTAATGGAGGTCATCATATACAGGAAACTACACGTCATATTGCTAAGGAAGTATAAGGAATCTTCCTTATATTAGTCCTCAATCTCAAAATTACAGGCCGTCTTCCTAAGAGGTAACCATGAATCAGGTTTTCGAAGTAGGAATCTGGGTCATGGGAGTCCTCACATACAGGAAACTTCACTGCCTCTTGCTAAGTAAGAATAAGGAATCTACGTTACTCATGTCCTCAATCGTAAAAATCTTCAGTTCGTCTTGCTATGGGCTAAACATGAATCATCGTGTTTTCGAGTATGAATATGGGAAATGGAGTCCTTATTTACAGGCAACTACATGACCTTTTGCTAAGAAAGAATAAGGAACCTTGGTTACACGAGTCTTCAAACCCAAAAATCTACAGAGCATCTTGGAAAGTGTTAAAAAGGAATCAGATTTTCACAGCAGGTTGTATGTAATGAGCGTTCTGTTATACAGGAAAATACACAGCCCCTTTCCAAAAGAAAAAGAATCGGGTTATAACAGTCCTCAATCCTTAACATCAACAGGGCATCTGCTGCGGGCTAAACAAGAATCAGGGTTTATAAGCTGGAACAAAGGGAACAGTAGACCTCATACAGTATCTGCACGATCTCTAGCTAAGGAGAAATACGAAACCTGTTTTACACGGTTCCTCCGACAGATTATCTACACGACATCTTGATAATGGCAAAACAATTATCAGGGTTTCCAAACAGGATTCTGGTGAAAGGGAGTCCTCATATACAGGACATTACACGGCCCCTCACTACGGAAGAATAAGGAATCTGTGATAAACTAGTCCACAATTCGAAAAATTCTCAGGGTGTCTTGCTGCGGTATAAACAAGAATCAAGGCTTCGAGCTCATCTCATGTTTCGGATATATTTGGCTTGTGGGTATTATGAATCAGTCATTTCAGGACTCCAGCAACATTCTGGTCCTCTTGATAGTTGTAATCGGGTATCTGGAGTAGAAGTCCCTTAGTTCCTCAGAACAATTAAG
>NW_007242548.1:0-6056 GCF_000164805.1 Carlito syrichta | reverse complement strand
AATGAATCCTCATATACAGGCAACTGCACTGACTTTTCCTAAGAATAAGGAATGTGAGTGACATATTTTCTCAATCCCCAAAAAAGTACACAGCGTCTTCCTAAGATCTATACAAGAATCAAACTTTTGACGCCAGTATTTGTGAACAGGAGTACTCATATAAAGGCAACTGCACGGCCGTTGCTAAAAATAAGGAATCTGGGGTATACGAGTCCTCCATCCTGAAAATCTACACGGCATCTTGCTGACGGCTGAAGAAGTATCAGGGATTTGAGGCCTTAATATGTGTAATAGCAATCCTCATATACAGGAAACTACATGGCCTCTTGCTAAGAAAAAATAAGAAATATGGTTTCCACGGTTCCTCCATCAAAAAATCTACATGGCGTCTTACTAAGGGCTAAACAAGAATCAGGGTTTCAAACCAGGAATCTAGGGAAAGAGAGTCTTCACATACAGGACACTACACGGCCTCCAACGAAGTACGAATAAAGAATCATTGCTGTATGCATTGTCAATCCAAAAAATTCCCTGGTTGTCTGCTATGCAACAAACAAGAAACAGAGCTTCGAGCTCCCAAATGTTTCAGAGAAATTTAGAATGCGGATATTTGAATTGGTCATTTCAGGACTCCAGGAACCTTCTGATCCTCTTAAAATTGTAAATGGGTATTGGGCACTCCCACTCCGTTAGGTTCCTCGAAACAACTAAGTCCAGATTCCAGGACAAAATGAATCTTCTTGCCATATTTAGATGTAACACTGGTCTTAAGGTAAATCCGGTAATCCTTTCCCTTCCATGTCTCTTTTTACTTTGAGACGGTACAAGGGTTTTGCACTTGCCAAATGTTTACTACATACTTTTAATGGTAACCTGGAATCATGAAATCCACGTCCGTAGGAAATTTCTGAGCATCTGTCTTTTGATATACTGAATTTGGAATCCACATCGACAGGAAAAATCAGGGCAACTTACTTAGAACGAAAAGGAAATCCGTTTCTAGGAGTTCTCATTTTCCAGAATCTACAGGGCCTCTTGATAAGGTTTAATCAGCAATCTGGGCTTCTGGGTCCCTATATTTTCAGAGCTACTTGCTCCGTGGATACGATAAATCTGTCAATAAAGATCCTCAGGATCTTTCTGGTGCTCATGTTAGTTGAAATCAAGGATTTGGCCCTAGAAATCCTTTTGTTTCCAGGGTCCATCTAAGACCATAATCATATTAAACAGAATCAAAAAATATATTGGTAAAAATCCCTCGATTCAGGATACCTCAATGTACAGAAAATTCGTGTGGATGGGCAGGTAGGAATTGGGGTTTGGGTTTGGAATATTCCACATTTTGGGGAGGTCTTGTGAAGGGGAACTAGGAATCTTGCATTCCAGTTCCCAAAGAACCTTATGGACGTCTTTCTCTTGATATCCAGAAAACTGGAATTCTTGGTCTTAGGAACTGTTTGGCATCCTGCAGAGTGAAGCAGGAAGCTGGGTAATGGAGGTCATCATATACAGGAAAGTTCATGTCACATTGCTAAGGAATATAAGGAATTTTCCTTATATAATACCTCAATCCCAAAATTACAGGCCGTCTTCCTAAGAGGTAACCACAAATCAGGTTTTTGAAGTAGGAATCTGGGTCATGGGAGTCCTCACATAGAGGAAACTTCACTGCCTATTGCTAAGTACGAATAAGGAATCTGCGTTACTCAGGTCCTCAATCCCAAAAAAACTTCAGGTCGTCATGCTAATGGCTAAACACGAATCATGGTTTTTTCGAGCATGAAACTGGGAAATGCAGTCCTCTTTTACAGGCAACTACATGACCTTTTGCTAAGAAAGTATAAGTAATCTGGGTTACACGATTACTCAATCCGAAAAATCTACAGAGCATCTCGGAGAGTGTTAAAAAGGAATCAGAGTTTCGAAGCAGGATTTATCTAATGAGCATCCTGTTATACAGGAAAATCCACAGCCCCTTGCCAAGGAAGAAAAAGAATCACGGTTATACCATAACTCATTCAGGAAAATAAACAGGCCATCTGCTGTGGGCTAAACAAGAATCAGGGTTTAGAAGCTGGAACATAGGTAATAGCAGTCCTTATATTCAGAATCTATATGATCTCTATCGAAGGAGAACTAAGAAACTTCTTTTACACGGTTCCTCCATCACAATATCTACATGACATCTTGCTAATGGCAAAACAAGAATCAGGGTTTCCAAACAGTGTTCTGGGGAAAGGGAGTCCTCATATAAAGGACATTACACGGACCCAAGCTAAGGAAGAATAAGGAATCTGTGATACACTAGTCCACAATCTGAAAAATTCTCAGGGTGTCTTGCTGCGATATAAAAAAGAATCAAGGCTTCGAGCTCGTCTCATGTTTTGGAGATATTTGGCTTGTGGGTATTATGAATCAGTCATTTCAGGACTCCAGCAACATTCTGGACCTCTTGACATTTGTAATCCGGTATCTGGTAGGACAAGTCTCACGTTCCTCGGGATACTTAAAGCCTGTTCCCAGAAAAAAAGTATCACCTTGCCGTATTTGGATGTAACTTTGGTCTTAACATGAACTTGGTAATCCTTAAATTTCAGTTACTACTTTATTTGTAGAGGGGCCGAGGGTTTTGCAGTTGCCAAATATATAGTATGAATTATTAAAATGTAACCAGAATCCATGGATTCCACGTCCCTAGGAAACATCTGGGCATCTCCATTTTTGTACACAGAGTATTGGAATCCACATGGACAGGGAAATTCAGGGCATCTTGCTGAGAACGGACAGGGAATCCGGTTCTTGGTGTTCTCAATCGCCTAAATCTTTAAATTCTCTTGATAAGGTTTAATCAGCAATCTGGACTTCTATGTTGTCATATTTTTAGTGTGTCTTTTGAAAAGGGACCAGGAATCTTGGGTTCCAATTCCTCAAGAACTACATGGGAGTCTTTCTCTTGATATCCAAGCAACTGGAATTCTAGGTCACCAGGAAATATCTTGGCGTCTTGCTGAGAATGAAGCAGGAATTTCAGTAATGGGAGTCCTCATATGCAGAACAGTACACGAGGCCTCCATCCCAAAAACCTACAGACCGTCTTGCTAAGAGGTAACCACCATTCAGGTTTTGGGAGTAGGAATCTGGATAATGGGAGTCCTTATATACAGGAAACTGCACCGTGTATTGCTAAAGGAGAATAAGGAATCTGGTTTACACGTGTCCTCCATCCCAATAAATCTTCAGGGAATATTGCTAAGGGCTAAACACGAATTTGGGTTTTTGAAGCATAAACTAGGGAAATGAAATCCTCATATCAGGCAAATGCACTGACTTTTCCAAAGAAAGAATAAGGAATATGGGTGACATGTTTTCTCAATCTCCAAAAATATACGGCGTCTTCGTAAGATCTAAGCAAGAATCAAGCTTTCAATGCATGTATCTGTGAACAGGAGTACTCATAAACAGGTAACTGCATGGCATATGCTAAAAATAAGGATTCTGGGTTATACGAGTCCTCAGTCCTGAAAATCTACAGGGCATCTTGCTGACGGCTAAAGAAGAATCAGGGATTAGAGGCATGAATGTGGATAATAGCAATCCTCATATACAGGAAACTACATGGCCTCTTGCTAATAAAAGAGAAAAAATCTGTTTTCCACAGTTCCTCTATCAAAAATTCTACATGATTTCTTACTAAGAGCTAAACAAGGATCAGGGTTTCGAAACAGGATTCAAGGGAAAAAGAGTTCTCACATACAGGACACTACATGGCCTCCAACTAAGTACAAATAAAGAATCATTTATGCACGCGCCCTCAATCCAAAAATTTCCCAGGTTGTCTGCTATGGGATAAACAAGAAACAGTTCTTCGAGCTCCCCAAATGTTTCAGAGCAATTTAGCATTCGGATAATATGAATCGGTATTTCAGGACTCCAGCAACATTCTGGTCCTCTTAAAAGTTGTAAATGGCATCGGACACTCCAAGCCCTTTAGATTCCTCAGAACTACTATGGCCAGATTCTAGGATGAAAAGAATCTTCTTGGCATCTTTGGATGTAACTCTGGTCCTAACCTGAACCCTGTAATGCTTCCCCTTCCTTGTCTCTTTTTATTTTGAGAAGGGACAAGGGTTTTGCACTTGCCAAATGTTTACTACATACTCTTAATGGTAACCAGGAATAATGGAATCCACGAAACTTGGAAACTTCTGGGCATCTTTCTTTTGATATACTGAATTTGGAATCCAAATCAACAGGAAAAATCAGGGCATCTTACTGAGAATTAAAAGGAAATCCAGTTCTAGGAGTCTCATTTTCCAGAATCTACAGGGCCTCTTGCTAAGGTTTAATCAGAATCGTGGGCTTCTTGTTCCCTACATTTTCAGAGCTACTTGGTCCATGGATATGCTAAATCTGTCATTACAGATCTTCAGGATCTTTCTGGTCCTCTTGTTAGTTGTAATCAAGTATTTGGCCCTAGAAATCCTTTTGTTTCCTGGGACCATCTACGACCATAATCATATTCCCCAGAATCAAAAGTTACATGGTACAAAATTCCTTGATTTCGGTGACTTCAATGTACAGAAAATGTACAGAAAATTCTTGTGGGTGGGCTGGTAGCAATTGAGGTTTTGGGTTTGGAATATTCCATATTTTGGGGAGGTTTTGTGAAAGGGAACCAGGAATCTTGGATTCCAGTTCCCAAAGAACATTATGGACGTCATTTTCTTGATATCCAAAAAACTGGAATTCTCAGTCACCAGGAACTGTCTTGGCATCATGCAGAGTGAAGCAGGAAGCTGGGTAATAAAGGTCGTCATGTACAGGAAACTACACATTATATTGCTAAGGAAGTATAAGAAATCTTCATTATATGAGTCCTCAATCCCAAAAACTACAGGTCGTCTTCCTAAGAAGTAATCACGAATCAGATTTTTGAAGTAGGAATCCGGGTAATGGGAGTCCTCACATAAAGGAAACTTCTCTGCCTATTGCTAAGTAAGAATAAGGAATCTGCATTACTCTGGTCCTGAATCCCAATAAAGCTTAAGGTCATCTTGCTGTGGTGTAAACACGAATAATGGTGTTTTTGAGCATGAATCTGGAAAATGGAGTCCTTATTTACAGGCAACTACATGATCTTTTGCTAATAAAGAATAAGGAATCTGGGTTACATGAGACCTCAAACCCAAAAATCTACAGAGCATCTTGGAAAGTTCTAAAAAAATCAGAGTTTCGAAGCAGGATGTATCTAATGAGAGTCCTAATATACAGAAAAATACACAGCCCCTTGCCAAGGAAAAAAAAAAGAATTGTGATTATAGCAGTCCTCAGTCCTAAAATCAACAGGCCCATCTGCTGTAGGCTAAACAAAAATCAGGGTTTAGAAGCTGGAATATAGGTAATAGCAGTCCTCTTATGCAGAATCTACATGATCTCCAGCTAAGGGGAACTAAGAAACCACTTTTACACGGTTCCGCCATCACAATATCTACATGATATCCTGCTAATGGCAAAACAAGAATCAGGGTTTCCAAACAGGGTTTTGGGGAACGGGAGACCTCATATACAGGACATTACATGGCCCAGCGGTAAAGAAGAATAAGGAATCTGTGATACACAAGTCCAGAATCTGAAAAACTCTCAGGGTGTCTTGCTGTGATATAAACAAGAATCAAGGCTTTGAGCTCGTCTCATATTTCAGAGATATTTGGCTTGTGGGTATTATGAATAAGTCATTTCAGGACTACCGCAACATTCTAGTCCACTTGAGAGTTGCAATCGTCTATCTGATAGTGCAAATCCCTTAAGTTCCTCAGGACATTTAAGGCCAGACTACAGGAAAAAAAGTATTACATTGCCATATTTGGATGTAACTTCGGTCTTAATATGAACTTGGTAATCCTTAAGTTTTGTACTTCATTTGTAGAGAGGCTGAGGGTTTTGCAGTTGCCAAATATTTAGTACATATTATTAAAATGGTCCCAAGAAACAGATCTTCAAGCTCCCCAAACGTTTCAGAGCAATTTATCATTAGGATATTATGAATCGGTCATATC
>NW_007242547.1:0-771 GCF_000164805.1 Carlito syrichta | reverse complement strand
GATGAGACACTTTAAAAATATGAGAATGTGATACTAAGAATTCTGTGAAATCACATTTTTTACAATTGTGTGGATATTTTGGTCATTTCATCTCAGCTAAATTGTTAACAGGTCTAAATTCTTAGATTTTTATATCATTTGCATGTTACCATTTACTCTTGCAATGTTTCTGAGGAGCCAGTCATGATCTTTTTTTACACTTTACAGATTATGTATCAATTAAGATACATACATTTTGGAGTTGAGAAGGAGCCAATAATGAGCTTCACTGGTGAAGCTAAATTGAAAAGCTTTGGCCTGGTTCTAAGTGGACTTTTCCTACCCTCTTTCTATTTCTTGAGGCTTACCATAGGGGGAAGACTTTTAAAACAACAGCTAAAAGATTTGTGACTGGCTTCCACACCATGTTAAAGACAAGCTAACATTCTAAGACCTCTACGCCTGGCCTGGACTCTTACTCAGTTTTGCTTACCATAGGTAGAGGAATGAAAATAGGTTCCAGTTCAGTCATCAAGGTCTGAAATGAGAACAAGAAGGGACTGAACTGTACCTGATCTTTGAGTCCTTCTCTCAGTGTCATCTATCAGAGAAGTCCAACTCCATGGGAATACTTCAGCAGAGATATAACAGTCTCCTGTATTAGTTGACTTTTGCTGCATAGTAAACAATCATAGATATGAACAATAAGTTTTTTTTTCCCCATGGGAGTCTGCAGGTCAGCTGGTGTGGTTCTGTTCCACATATCTTATTCTACTGTTGAAGGGGCAGAGA